>NC_029776.3:80660633-80680770 GCF_000817695.3 Arachis duranensis
TTCATCTAGTAAAATTAAAAATAATACTATATATTTAAATATTTTTATTAACTAAATTTAATTAAATTAGTCTAATATCAACACAAATTAGTTATAAATAATATTACTCTAAATTATTATTTAATTTAACTTTAATTTATAAAAAAATTTGAATGCATATCATCACTCTAAAACTAAATTCTATAGTTTCTTTGTCTGGTATCTAGTATGCATACTTTGACTTTTTCTTTTTATTTTGATATTAAAGTTGATACCGACACTTATGTTGAATCGAGAGAGTAATAATTATGCAATTTTTTAGGATCTGTTGTCAAAATATCAAATAATTTTTATAAGAGCATTTTAATGTTAGTTATAATTTTAATATTATTTTGAGTTTTTTAAAAATTTAATTATTCTGTATGTCTTATAATTTTATCAAATTTTTAATTGGCTTTTTAGATATTAATTTTTTTTTCAATTTAGTCTCTACATTAACAAAATCGTTTGAGATAATAGAATATCTATAACAATATATAATGAAAAAATTCATTTTGGTGTCTAATTTTTTTTTCCATTTTTATCCTTTTTAATAACTTACTTTCCGTTACAAATTTTCACTACTTCATTTTCATTCACGTTCATGTCAACATAACTTCTCCTGTTAATTTCTCTCACATCACGTTACAAAATTTCCACTACTTAATTTTCATCTTCATCTATAATAATTAATAAGATACTAATCTCTCCTCTTAATCTCTCTCACCTCACTGGTTACTCTATAATAGAAAATTTTTTTTTCATGTGCATTGATAGTCGTGCTATGAATAAGATCACCATCAAGTACAGGTTTCCTATTCCCCAACTTGATGATCTATTGGATCAATTACATGGTGTTGTTATTTTCTCTAAGATTGATTTAAGAAGTGGTTATCATCAAATCCGTATGTGGCCTGGTGATGAATGGAAGACAGCTTTCAAGACACGAGATGGATTGTACGAATGGACGGTTATGCCATTTGGCCTCTCTAATGCACCAAGCACCTTTATGCGCTTGATGAACCAGGTATTTCAATCCTTCATTGGGTCCAACATTCTTCTCCCTTCGTCTAAATATAATGTAAAAGCTACTGTAATTTACTTTTTTCATTAAATAAAAGTGTAAAACTATTTTTATATATTTCTTTGATTAATTACAGCTGATAACATACCAATAGAAGATTCACGTGCAAGTAGTCGAGAAACTTGGCAAGACTATGTCAGCTAACAAAGACAAAATATGAGTGAAGAATAGAGACAGAAACACCTTGCCAGAAGGCGTGCCAGTTATCAAGAGAGTATTAGACGAAAAAAACAAATCCATACATCAAGTAATAAGTAATTTTTGGTAAATTTTATTATATTTGTGATATTCATTTAAATTATAGTTTATTTAGTTTTATCTTAGTTTTAGTTTGTACCATTTTATTCTAAGTACAATGTACTCTATAGCTTCACTCTAATTATTATTTTATTAGAGTTTTTGTTGTAACTTCTAAAAAAAATTTATTTTTTTTGTATTTTTTATGTTTTTTTTTCTCATTTCTTTAACATTCTCAATTGAATTGCTTTCATCCTTCTCCTTTGCCTTCCTCCATTACGGTTATAATTTTTTTTTAATTTATTTACTCAATCTATATTTTTAATCTATTTTTTATTTTTTTAATTTGTTATCAATTTTTCACATAGACAAATAGCATTATACCTTTTTCTCTCATTAATTTGATTTGACAAAAAACAATTTCTTTACATTTTATATGTACATTTTATTTATTTTTTGACATGTCTGTATTTAACTATCTATCAATGATGAGATGAAAAAATTTTATAAATATTTTTTTAACATTTTTTTTCAAATTACTTTTAATGGGATAATTTTTTTAATTTTTATTTAGAATATTATATTTAAAATTTGAGTATATAAATATTTTTAAATTAAACTCAAATAAATAAATTATATTACAAAAAAGTTTATTAATTTTGTCTTTTATAATATTATTTGTTTGGCATACTGAGTTAGTTATTTAATTGGTATATAATACATGCAAGAAAATCACACCTATCAAGTGTTTCTTAAAATATTAGTATACTAATTTTCTAAATAATTAACTAGTTAGAGTACTGGATTTGATATTTAATTATGTAAACTATTGTATTTGTTATACAAAGGACACAAAAAATATACATATATCAATAATAAAGTGAACAAACTCCATATAACATTAAAATGGGATAAGATAAGAACTTTGTTAATTAATTTTGATTTTTTAAATAATTTGATAATTCAATAAATATCTGAATATATATTTTTTATTAGTTTAATCTTTATTATTATTTTATTTTTTTTATCTCATGGGGCATGTAAGCTTTAATTTATTAGTTTTTTATATATCTTTTATTTTTTGGATTATTTTATTTTATTATATTTTTTTTTACTTTAAAAATTTTAGAGTCTAAAGAATTCCTGTTCAAACGATTCAAACCATATGATTAAAAAGTGGTTTAAGAGAATAGATTTAAATTTGAGTAATTTAACATTTATTAATGAATAACTACTAGAAGAAAAAAATTATTGCATAAATAACAGAAATAAGTTGATAATATATAGGCTAATTTAGAAAATAAAAAAAGTAGAAAAATAACAAAAATTAACTTTAATTTTGAAGATAAATAAAAAGATGTGACATTTTATGTATTAGATAATTTAAATGATACTTATTATATAGAAAGTTAAAAATATTTTTACCTAAAAAAATTTAATAACAAAATTGAGTTTGGAGAAAGAGAGATATGAAATTTTCTAACTAATTACAAAGTTTGTCTATTTTTCTTTATATATTGTTTCACTTTAAGTAACTATTTTTTAGCGATAATATTCAAATGATAAATTAATTTTACTTTTATAATACGATGACATTATTTGAAAACATGCAAAATGAAATAATAAAGTACATTTTAATTAATGTGCATATAATAAAATAAACATAAAACTTATATAGTAGTAGTCAAATACGATAACAATGATTACTTTTTGTCCAAGATACTATATTAAAATGCGACTTCAATTTATAATTATTAATTAAAAAACTTACAATGATGTATTTTTATTTTTTTATTATTTAGTTAAAAATAATATATTTTCATATTGTTTCTTAGAATTATCGACATCAAATTTTGCTAATATAGCAAAAATTTTGAATGTTTTTTCTTAAATTTCTTCTTAATCGAACAAAATAAGACAACTAACACGTACATCAAGAAAAAAATTATAATTTTTATATATTTAGATATTCAAAAGACAAAAAAATAATTCATTTAATAAACTTCAACAATTAAAAAAAGTTAACAGAATAGTTTATTACAAAGTAAAGTGATAGACAAAATTAAAAATCGTGATAATGATACTTGGTGATAATTAATAACTATAGAGTGAAGAGAAAATAGAAGAAAAAAAGACAAAAAAAAGAACCATATAATGTATAGTGGCATTGAGACAATTTAAAAATATAAATTAAACAATTGACAATTTAAATTAAAGATATAAATTAACAATTTAAAAAAATAATAAAATTAAAGATAATTTTAAAAATTGAATAATAAATTAAAAAAATATTTTTTATTAATTAGGATTATGCATAAAAATAAAGAATATTTTAAATATTTTATTTAATTTAAATTTATAAATTTTATATATTCTAAAAGTTAAATAATTTTAAAAAATATTTTTGTTTTTAAATTTTTTATTTTTAATATTTAAATAATTTTATTAGATTTAAAATTTTAAAAATAAGAATATAAAATTAATTTCCTAAAAATAATAGAAAAGCGGCTGAACAGGCACGATAGTGCCTGTTGAGCCGCTAGTTTTTATAATTGGGTTAAAATATTAAACTGAACCTACCTCCAATTTTTCAAAATTCCAAAATTATTCTTGATATTTTGTAGAACCCTAGCTAGCGTTTGTTCTCTGGAGTCAGTAGCGTTTCTCTTCTGTTCGTTGGTGTCGTCGTCGTCTTTAGTGGCGTGCGTGTCCGTCGTCCTTGGCGGCGTGAGCATCTGTCGTCCTTAGTCTGTGCTGCACTACTTTGTGCTGTTAGTGGCAACTCCATAATATAGACGGTCATTATCGAAGTCTTTGTTGCCTCCACAGTTATGGAAGAAGCTCTTCAATTTCTCTTAAACTGAATTCATTGAGTTGAAAAATTTAAGAAAGAAAGAAGAACGAAATCCAAAATGGGTAATCAAATGTAAGTTAGTTTACTTAAGAGTTTCTTATTGTACTTCCAAGACGTTTCTGTGAATTTTTTTTCATCAATTATAAACTTGAAGGACTATAAGATATGTAAAAAAATTTTCTTTTAATAAAAGTTTGTTATAAAATAGCATAACATATCATGAGACATAGTGTTAATCTAAGAATGTGCAGAAAAAATTTTAGAGTGTTGTCTTATATGTCTTTTCTTTCAATTCAGACCAGTTATATGCACATGCAATAGAGGTGTATATAGAGGTGACCGGAGAATCCCCAAAGAGATGAATAGACTTCACAAAGATGATCTTACTCTAATTTTTTTTCAAAAGTAGGCTACCATGCTTTGCTTGCAGCTTTTGGTGGAAAAGACTATCTTGTTGGGACATCTAATGAACTCAACTCTAATCTTTTTCGGCTCGAAAACCAGTCATTACCAATATTATTGTTGATCCCTATGCTGGTTCAGAGAGTGGGAGACTGCAACATAAAATAATTGATTTTCAGATTATCTATATTATACTGAAACTACGTTTTCTATAGTTTTCGTTTTTATATTTCAAATTTCAATAACACAAATTACATAGCCTTGTGGTTTTCTATGGTGTACCTTGATATGATAAAGACACAAACCACAAATATAAAATGTTATATGATAATGAATACTTAAATGATGAAAACTAAATTATATATATACTTATTACTACTATTTCTGTTTTATTTTATCAATGTTATAGGAATATTTTTTATTGAATATTTATGGTTTCATCGAATTTTCAATTAGGTCCCTATATTTTTTTCTTTTCAATTGAATTCTTATATATTATTTTTCTTTCCAGGGACATACAAGTAATTTCATAATTCACTAACATTTTTTTGACATTTAACGTTAACAAGGACTAAATTAAAAAAAAAATCATGTACGAGGACCCAATTGAAAAGAAAAGAAGTATAGGGACTTAATTGAAAATTTGGTGAAACTATAGAGACCGCAAAATAATTAAACCTTTTTTAGAAGGTAAATGTTATAGTGCCTATCAAGTTGTGTCTAACTTATTAAAAAAAATATATATTTAATAAATTTTAAATATTTTATTTTTACTTTAAATATTTTATTATTTACTTTTAAAAATAAGTTAGACAACTTAAATACTATAATAAAAGACACTATAAAATTTATCTTTTTAAAATAATATATACATATTTGTGAAATTATAGGTTATAAATAGTAATTTAAAATTAAAAATAAAATTTGCCTTTTTAAAGTCTAGTGTTAATTCATATAGAATTTTATATTATTTTTAATTATTCTATTAATATAATTATGCAAGTGATAAAATTTTATTAATTTTTTTATTAAGATGATATTATATTTCTCTAATAAGTTATCATTTAAATAACATAATTTTTTTGTCTAATTTAAAAATTTTGAATTCAATCTTATTTTTAATTGTTAGAAAAAAAGATAATACTATATTTTTAAAATGATATTGATTCAATTTCAATGAAAATTTTAATTATAAATAAATTTTAAAAATATTCTTTAAAAATACTCTAATTTAATATTCTCATTTTGTATATACAGTAATTTATTAATTAGGAGCAGTTCACATCCAATTAGTCTTTAATCGAACATAGAAACCCAAAAAAATATTTTGCTCATAAAAAATTGTTATAAAATCACTGCTAACTACTAAGAACTTAAGAGCTGCCATGGAATCTCAACTTCCACAACAGAAACGGTTGTCATAAACCGAAGCTGAGGCGATAAAATATCTTGTCACCTATTGAATGCAACTCTACCAAGTATCATCAACCCCTGTAATGTAATGCTTTCTTTCTATCTCAATCCACTCTTCTCTTTTCTGTTACCATTTTCATGCTCTGAGGTGGTGAGTTGCGGGTGCCTCCTATTGACATAAACATGGGGATTCCATTAGTTTCTTCTGCACTATGCCACTCCTCTTCTAACGGTGAGTTAATTTCCCTTTTTACTTTTCATTTTAATTACTCAACTTCCTTGAATACCATCTATTTATCTAACCAATACAACGCCTACCCAAGAATAATTTCCAATTTTTCCCAATGTTTTTTCCTGTGAAAACCATTCTTTCCTGTCCTCAGACTTTGAAGCAATTTCAGAAGTTCTGATTTTGGAAAGTGGGTGGATTTCCTTTCCCCAATATGATGCAAATTTCTTGCTGCCCACCACGTGTTCGATAAAATGTGCACATGACCGAAAAAGTTACAATATTTTCCTATGCACTCCTGACTCCTCCTTAAAGTCAGAGATTAGTCAAATAATATGGAATTCTTAAACTCTAAGCTAACAATATTAAGCATAACCTCAGGATGCAGAGTCTTGCTCTGTGTTCATTACTTTCTAATCATTTGGTCCATGGCCATGTTGCTTGTTCTGATGTGGTTTGTTACTTGCAGGTGTTTTCACTAGCATGGAGTTTATCAGGACTGAGCTATCAGCTTCAAATTCGTATTCTCTTGGTCTCAAGGTGTTATATGCTTATAGTTTTTAACTGAGATATTTATGACATCTAGATTTCATTGCACTGCCTGGTTTAATTGAAATTTGGTGTATGTGCTAAGGGAATGTAATGGCTAACAAAATTAAATTGCCATGTAAGGTTGTTGACCTATAGACAACTATAATAGTGGCTATCAATTTTGACATGACTTAATTTTCTGATATGTGTGACTGAGAGAGGACCTCAAAGAAGTCTTTCATAGTAGCCTCATCACAATATCATGATTGCATCTTCACTTCAGTTGCTTATACAGAGATAGCACCTAGTACATTTTTGGTGAATTAATTGGGGCCGTGACAGTGCCTTATAGTAGTATTAATTGTTCACTTATGAAACCTGGAAACAAGTCATGTTAAACACACTTAGAGAAAGATTGATGTATCTCAATTTTATGGTTTTGGTCCTGGATAGAGTTTACTGTGGCCGCTTGCCCACAAATTAACCACAGAAATTGCTAGAAGAATTTGTTAGGCTTTTCCCCTTAAATATGATATGTTCCTTTAGTTTATCTTCTGTAACAGCCTTGTTAGAACTTACACTTTAGCTTCTTCTTTATTGCAGTTTAAGTATCAACAATTTCACACGGGTGAATCAACAATGTGTAGGACACTATGTTGTGCCAGTAGAAAGCCCAGAGGCGAAGAACGTGTGTGGCGACGAAAAACAACACCCCAGAATGTGGATTTCCCACCAAGACTTCCTAAGAAAAAGAAAAAACCATTCCCTATTCCCTTTAAGGAGATCAGGCAGGCTGCTAAGGAGGACAAAAAACTTGCATTGATGGGAATTGAGAAGCCTCTTGAGCCTCCAAAGAATGGATTGCTTGTTCCAGATCTAGTTCCTGTTGCCTACGAAGTATTTGATGCTTGGAAGCTTTTGATCAAAGGCCTTGCACAGCTATTGCATGTCATTCCTGTACATGGCTGTAGGTAGATTATATTGTTCTCCTTGTTTTTTTTTATGGAATGTCCTCATTGATTTCTTTTCGTTTTTATTTGTTGTAATATGCTTTTCGATTCATGCAGCGAATGCTCAGAAGTTCATGTAGGTCAGACTGGTCACCTCATTCAGGATTGTCAAGGTCCTACGAGTTCAAAGCGGCGCGGCTCCCATGCTTGGGTCAAGGGATCTGTCAATGATATACTTGTCCCAATTGAGTCCTATCATCTATTCGACCCCTTTGGTAGGCGCATTAAGCATCACACACGGTTTGATTACGACCGGATCCCTGCTGTTGTTGAGTTATGCATTCAAGCTGGTGTTGATATCCCAGAGTATCCTTCACGGCGACGGACCAACCCTGTACGGATGTTAGGGAAGAAAATACTCGACAGAGGTGGATATTTAGAGGAACCTAGACCATGGAGCTCTGCAGAGTCCTCTTCTCTACTTGAATTTGATACTTACAGAGCTTCTGAGCGATTTTCATGCCCCCCGTTGTCAGACATACCTGAAATTGCACAAGAAACAATAGATGCATATCAAACAGTTAGAAAGGGTATCAGGAAGTTGATGAGGAAATACACTGTGAAAGCGTGTGGTTATTGTTCAGAGGTTCATGTCGGACCGTGGGGTCACAATGCCAAGCTTTGTGGATCATTTAAGCACCAATGGAGGGATGGAAAGCATGGTTGGCAGGATGCAACTGTGGATGAAGTCTTTCCTCCCAATTATGTGTGGCATGCCAGAGACCCTGGTGGACCTCCCATGAGGAATCAACTGAAGAGATTTTATGGCAAGGCTCCGGCCGTGGTCGAAGTTTGCATGCAAGCCGGAGCTCACTCCCCGGACGAGTACAAGCCCATGATGAGACTTGACATTGTAATCCCAGACAATGAGGAAGCAAACCTGATTGTATGATTAGATTTGAGTAAATGCAGGGCTCTTATACATGCACAATCATGATTCATCAGAAATCAGAAAATGCTTGATCCATTCAGTAGAAGCTAGCTGCATCTGTGCATCCAATTTTAGTATGTATATATAATATATAATATATAAAGTAGGTTAAATAAGAATAAACTAAATTTTGGGGATTGGAGCTTTTGATTGTATTCTTTGTAGTAATCTATTTATTTCTGGAATCACATTAGATGTTCAAGTTTCATCCTTCAGAATCTATTTAAGGTACGATGTGAACAAACTACATTAAAAAAAAACTCATAATTATAATTAAATTATAGATTTTATATTTTTATTTACATTAAGATCAAGGGAATATATGTTTAAATCAAATTCATTAATTTAATATTCAAAAGAATAATTTCATTTCGTTTAGATAATGTGTGTTAAAAAAATGTATAACAAAAAACATGATTGTAGTTGTTTGGTTTTTGCGTATGAATTTGGATCAGTTGATCGGTTTTCATCAACCTGACCAATCCGATCGAGAATGACTTCACACTTTAATAATTATATTAATATTAAGAACTTAATTTTCATACAATAACGAGTTTTGTATAGTCTAGTATTAATATGTTTAAATTTAAAATAACTTAAAGCAATTCTAAGTTCTACTTATAACCCTGGAATTTTGGTACATTTATGATGCTGTGGGTCCTTCTACTTATTTACAAATTCATAAAGTGCAATGATATACTTATTGACTACGTAAGATTCTTTGTCCTTTTTATCTAACCACTGCAACAAATCAATTAAATATAAAATGCAAAATATTATTCCTCTCAAAATCCTTGCGTGGACGCATTCAATGTGTCTGTTTTAGACTTTTCGAAGAAACTCAGAAGCAGAAAGAAAAAAAAGACAGCAATTTAAGAATATAGCTATGACTACCTCAAAGGGAGGTTGGTCATTAAAAGTTGTTGTTCCTTCAATTATTGTTCCTCTGCTTTTGTCTCTCTTGTTTCTGAAGCTTATGCCAAAGGAGACTGCCATGAAATCCTATGAGATATTTGGGGTTAAGATCGAGAAGAATCCACCTCAGTCCAAACTCACTGAGCTTGGTGTCACAACTTGGAAGACGTAACTATCTTTCTACCCTCTCTTTACAAATTACGATCATCTTCTTGATTTGTTTTTCTTGCTTATAATGATCTGTGTAATGAAAAGTTTCAAGCTTTGTTATGTAACACATTTTGGGTCTTGATCATTTTTCTGTTTCACTCTACTGTTCTAAAAGTAGCTGCGGAGTAGTAATAACATAATTTTGCCTTATTTTTGCTTATGGTCATGTTTCTGCTGAAAAGTTTCAAGCTTTTTGTATAACAAATTTTGAGTATTGATCAAATTTTGTGCTTCAGTTTCCTGTTTCAGAAGTTGATTTGAAGTGGTAGTAACATTTTCTGATTTTCAGCATGTGTTCAAAGCAATCATTGTGGTTTTCCTGTGTTTCTTAGGAACAGAAGAAACACCTTTATTGGGTAAATTGTTATGACTTCCTTTCTTGTTAGGTGATATTACACAGATTCTATAAAATAAGAGTATTGTGTGCATCTAAGTTAAACCTTAGGGGAGCTTACAGTATACTTTACAAATGGATGAGTATCATATCATTTAATTTCAGAGGAAGTGTATGCATTTTACCCCCTTTTTGTTTTGGCGAATGCTAATGCACTTCGGAGAAAGTACTCAAGGAGCTCTCCCTGAAAATTAACTTGCTATTAAAGGTGTAAAACACCCTAAATCCTAAACCATAACTCATAAGCTAAATTCTAAATTATAAATTCTAATTCTGAACTGCTGATATAAAATGTAATAAATGAAGAGTTAAGATTTGTTTAATTAACAATATATATAGCACTCGTTACTAAGTAAGGAGTGTTTGAGGTTGAGACTTTTATTTCATCAGTGGTATGATTAATACCATCAGCAGGCAGAAGTTGAGATTGAAGTTTAGGAATATGTCATTTAAAATTGCCTAATACTGCTAAATTTTTTGCAGAATTCCATGTCAAGATGAAACTTCCCTTGCTCTTGATTTATGATAAATATTTGTTCCATGTTGTTTTTTTTCAATCCAAATATTCAACAGATGGGAAGGCGGTCCAATGAAAATTCCATGGTCATTTGAAACTGAAGAGACCATGTACCTGCTGAAGGGAAAAGTGAAGGTTATTGTTGAAGGTTCTGGTGGTTCTTTTGAAATTGGAGGTGGTGATTTAGTTGTCTTCCCAAAAGGAATGAACATTACATGGGAAGTGATTGAAGCTGTTAAGAAGCACTACAGCTTGAAAAATTAATGCTCTTAACTTCATGTAATCCTGCTTCAGTTTTATGACCTAATTAGTAATTAGTATGAACTTTGATGCAGTAATAATGTTCACCTGAGACTGCAGTTCTGTTAGATTTTACCTTTTGACAAGGAACTTATTACTTATCTCTAATTTTTATGTTAGGTTTTACATATTCTTAGTTGGTTTCTTGGAATTATAGGTAAATCACATCTTCTATAAAAACTACTTAATATCATGCCTTCAAGGGTGTTTATATCAAATTCCATCAAAATGAAAAATATAAGAATATGTAAAGTAGACACCATGCTTGTTTGATGCAATAAATGATGTCAATTGGATAAGATGAGTATCATGTAAAAGTTAACAGATTGTATTTTGGTACAATTTATAGTACAATTGGATAACTCATGGACTATACAAACATCTTGCATCCCATTTTTGGTTATCATCAAAATCCATTCAAATAGACTTGTCGCAAGACATCAAGTTAGCATGAGAATAAAACATTAGCTGAATTATTTTTGAAACTTGTTCCCATATACATAAAAAAGAAGGGAATGGCTTCAACAACAAAAGGGAAAAAAAGGAAAAATGATATGACATAAAGAACCAGAATCAATAGAGCCTTTCAGTCATCCTTTGATCTCTGTTGACACCAGCAAGAGAGAAAATGTCTTCAATCACAACATTCACACTCCCTCATAAACCAATTGAGACTTTGTATAATGTGCTGCCTAAATTAGCAATGCTACACTACACCTTTCTTTTCCCTTTTTTTTTTTTTCCTTCCTATCAAGTGAACTTAAACCAGTAGCTATGCTGTTATACAAGGGGATAATTACAGCAAATTTTCAAATGTGATCTTTACAAAATAACAATGGTAAATTATACACTATATATTTATGGTTAACTATAATATTACAAGCTCATGGCCCTTGATGAAAGCTCTGAATCTCCATCTTGTGAGTCTGATTCAGCTAAGTTAACATTTTCCTGAAAAATATCAGACAAATTGGATTAAAGCTTCCTACTATAATATAATTGTGTCCGAAAATAACTGTAGAATATTCAACATTATATGCATCTGAGAAAATAGAATGGTGATTTTGAAGTATCTTTGCTTCTTAAGATAAGTTCATACCTGTGAATCCTTCATCTTAGCGAGGTATTTCTCCAAAGCATTGTCTCCACGAAGAATTTTTCCTCCACATCCAGGGGCGTTTATTGATCCTACTGACTCTTCATCAACAACTACTGCATCGATTCGTTCATCTCCGGTCTTAAGTTCTGGAACCTGTTCCATGCAAGTATTGAATGAATTAGTTGAAAAACCATAGAGGTGGTGATAGGTTTATATACTTGAAGATACTTAGATATCCAAACACAAACAGACTGATTCGTACCTCAAACATTGTGTCGGTTAAAATACTTTCGAGTAGAGCTCTTAAACCTCTGGCACCGGTATTTTTGGCCATTGCTTTCTGTGCAATCAGTCTGAGAGCTTTATCTGTGAAGTGTAGCTTTACCTGAAGTGTAGGAGTGAAGTTAGAAACAAACTGACCTCTCTTAGTGTGCATATCTTAACTACTCACTTCCATTCATAATTGAATGCATGAATAGAGAATAGACACAGACAAAACAGGTCCATTTGTTAGAGAGATGCTTACATCATTCATGCTGAATAATTTCTTGTACTGCTTTCCAAGAGCATTCTTTGGTTCTGATAGGACCTGTAAATGCAAAATAACTTATATATATAAGTAAAGGTATAATTCTTTCCTCAAGTAGGCTTGCGAATTTTCAGTTACAATTAAGCATTCCACATGACAGGAAGTCTAAACTCAACTAATTAAGCTTATGCATCATGCTTTAAACAGCATATAGAATTTTGTTATAAAGAATAAATTTCATGATAGTACTCTCGAAATGAAGGCTTATTATTGGCTTCAGGAGGCTGAAAATGCCAAAAGGGTTCTAACTTGGAGCACTAAAGTGAGTGAAATCAGAAAAGACTATGATCAAAGACAACATAAACAATGAATGAATACCAGCATAAGTTGCTCTTCAGTTAAAGCTGTCAAGCTCACTAAGATGGGAAATCGTCCAATAAACTCTGGTATGAGACCATATGCAATAAGATCGGAACTCTCCACCTGAAAATTATTAAAATCAACTTATAGAATAATTTTGAAAGTTGTTGGCTATGAAAATTTCATTATTGATTGCTCAAGTGTCTTATCTATTGACATGCTCTTCTGGAAAATAATGTGTGTAGTTTACATTCAGTAATAAGACTCGATTCTCACCGACTCAAGTAAAGATGATGTTAGTACAGCATCAATTATTCCACCAGCTCTCATGTTGGCACGAACTGGGGCTCCAAAACCAATAGAAGAATCTTGCCGTCTGGTTTATTCGTTAAATAATGAAGTTAATTAATAATCTGGAAGAAATCAATATGTATGCAAAGCATCTCCAATCTGTGAGCAGATATTTTTGTAATACAATGGTACAAAGGATTTTACCTCTCTGAAATTGTCTTTTCAAGATCAATAAATGCTCCGCCACAAATGAAAAGAATATTCTTTGTGTCCATCTGCATATTCACCAAAGAATGAATGAAAGTTAATTTAAATGGGAAGGAATGATAAGGTGTTATTCTTTCCAAAACAACATACCTGTATGTTATCACCCCGCGGATGCTTCCTAGCCCCTTTCTCAGGAACATTTACTATCTAGACAATAAGAAATCATTCCAAGTTTAGGATTAAGGTCAAGATATAAGGCTTGCTAATAACAGCAGGACCGTGCATAGTGAACAACGACCAGAAACATCCCGGCTGATATTTAAGCTCTCAGCCTGTAACATATATCAGAACATTTAACATCTATAGGATCAGAAATAACAAACACGGGAAACTAATTTGCCAATAACCTTCTTAGTTATCTTGTCAACTTCATCAATGTAAATTATCCCTTGTTGAGCTGCTGCAACATTGAAGTCTGCTGCCTACATGGAAAATGTAACCACTTCAACGATGAGGAGACGTGTACAACTAGAAACATTATGTCTGAAAATATCTAAAACAAAGAAAGAAGATGGCACAATGCAACGAGCTTCCACTATTGTAGGGGTGTGAAATGTATGAAACAATTACTATGATTGGAACCCCACATCTTATATGTCAAGGAAAATTAAAATCTCTTTAGTGATACTGCCAGAAAGAATGCAAACCCCTAAGAGGATCGATATGTATGATCCAGAGTAGAGAATCTATATATACACATATTGAATCCTCATTTCAAACTTCAAATCAATGAACATCTTTTATGTGGACAAGAAACTTTTCTGCAGAACAATGCACATACCGCAAGTAGTTTGTACAGTATTGATTCGACATCTTCTCCAACATAACCAGCCTGCAATTAGAATTTTTCCTATTGTTAGGTCAAAAACAATGAGGTTCTGTCTTAGTGAAAATTGATTGCATCAAGCCCAGCATACCAAATACGTCTATATCATTCCCACAAGTGAAAGGCACATTTGAATGCTTAGTTTGCCAAATTCTAACATGACCTAATCAATGAGTGCATACTTGCCTGTGTTAAGGTTGTTGCATCAGCAATGACAAACGGAACATTCACAAATCTAGCTAGTGTTTTCGCGAGTAGCGTCTTCCCTAATTGATGAAAGTTCGTTAGCATAGCATGGTAGATATGTTCTAATTTCATATATCAAAATGAAAAAAAGGCAGCAATGTAGATGACAATAATTATCATTTTACAATTAAATGGGGGAGGGGGGAAGTGGTTTACCTGATCCTGTTGGACCCATGAGAAGAACATTACTCTTTTCTAGCTCAACATTATCGTCATCATCTAACCCCTCTGAAACTCCAGGATCTGCCCCTGACCTAGTGTTGAAATTCACCAATTCATTCAACCATGGCAAAGAGATAACGAAAAAGACTATACTATGAGATTTTCGGTTTGGAAATTCCAAATATGTTTATGATTCTTTCCTTTCCAAATTCAAAATATGAAAATGAAAAAGGACATTGCAAGAACTAACCCTTTCTGCAAAGTGGAGTGGTATATTCTTTTATAGTGGTTATAAACAGCTACAGAAAGCACCTTCATCAGAAACATAAACCATTAATGAGGCCACAGTCAAAAGCCAAAAGTTAAAATAGTACATTTACATCAACTAACACACTAGGCCCTTCTTTTCATGGGATCAAAACTAAGAAAATGATGAAGACATTACTGACATATTTATATGCAAAAAAGTTTTCTTTCTATTCATTCTGCTTAGCCAATGATTCAAAAAGGGAGCAAATACACACCATTGCTAATTACTATGCCAAAAATCAAATATATCTCTAAAAACAAAACTGGATTAAAATCAGAAACTAATGTTAATTGAGGATACCTTCTTAGCTCTCTCTTGTCCAATTACAAACTTGTCAAGTCCCTTACAAATCTCCTTTGGGGATGGCAAATCCTTACCCAAATTAGACCCTCCCCAAGAAGTCTTTTCTTCATTTCCGCCACCTCCACCTCTACCGCCAGAGCCACCTTCCCGGGACCCCGGAGCACGGATATTCATCCCATGCATGAAAGGCGGCCCTGGAGGATTATGAACAGCCAAACCATTCACATTGTTACCACCTGGTGGTGGAGGCCATACCTCAGGTGGCTCCCCACTATTACCACCACCACCACCACCATTGTAGGACCTTAAAGTGTCCCACAATGAAGCCTCAAGCCAGCTACCACCACCACCATTCTTAGAACCATAATCTTCACCATCACCACCACCATGACCACTACTATTTCCACCACCCTCTTTACCACCACCACCATTCTTCCCATGTGTGATCCTCCTAGAAGATTGAGATTTGCCACTGCCATTGCCATTGCCATTGCCATTGCTGCCACTATTAGTTACCCTCCCAATCTCCACAAAGGTACCTTGCAATGGTGAAGTGCTGAAAGGTTTAAAGTAATAAGCGGTTTTGCAAGTTGGACACAGATTCACCGCTTGGTAACCAGCACTACCACCTTCTCCACCACCATTCACAGGAACATGTAGCGCCAAACTCGAACCAGAACCTGAATCAGAATCAGAAGCTGATGTGGTCGGAAAATGGCGATTGGAGAATACGAGGTTCATGTCCTTGCTGCAACGCGGGCAGTTTGCCTCTGCCCGAATCTTCCGGATCGGGTTGTCATCGGATCCACCCCGGTCCCATTTGTACCGCTCCTGAACTCCGACGAGTGCCTCCCGCCGGCGATGATGTCCGACCCCGCCAGTGATGTGGATATGGTGATTCAGATGGGTCGAGATTGGGCGCACACGGTTGAATCGGTAATTCAAACCGGTTCGGTTCCGAATTCGGGTCATGTTAACCGGAGAATCGACCAAATGGGTGTCGGAGAGTGACGCCACTTCCTTCACCTTCTTCCATCTCGAGAAGATTCGTGACATGGATGTTGAATTTTGATTGATTGAAACACCAAAAAAAATTAAAAAATAAAAATAAAAATAGTAACTTTGGGATTATACGTTAAACAATCACAGAATTGAAGTTCGTAGAGTAATGTTTTCGATGGAATTGCATTTGTTTCAAGGACCCAATTGAGAAAAGATTGCAGCTTTGGATCTATGCATCTGAATTATATAGTGGATATGAATTTGAGTTGTTGAAGAGAGAGAGAGAGAATGAAGGGAGAGGATTGAGCAATAAGATAGAGTTGAGGAGTGTTTCTCGGTGAAGCGAAAGAAATGGTGTGTGAAAAATGAAAGAGAGAGAGAGAGATAGATACAACGATAGATATAACGCACACACACATAACATACACTTGTCTTTTTCTCAGTTGTTGAGGGTAAGTGGGTGATGCTTATTTTTTATGTGATCTGAATTCTGAAGCAGTTAAAAAGAAAAAAGAAAAAACTGAAACCGGTTACTTGCTTCTCATCTGTGAATCTGTGTGTGGTATGTTACTTTTTTTTTTTTTTCTAATTTTTTGACAACTTTGACCATATCCTATTTTTGTTCCTTCTAAGTCACACATTGCTTCCTTTTCTGTGCTTCTTTCTTTTACTATCATAGATAGATTAGAGGAACTTGCCATTTTGCAGCCATAACCGCTTTCTTTTTTTGCTTTTTATGGTGGTCATACCATAATCCAATACACAATCAGATTTAAAGTGATGTCATCTAGATCAACACCCGTCCGATTTTAATAGAAATCAAACACCACGATATGGATTTAATTCTATTATTTAAATAAGTAATTAATCTTTTCAATATTTTTTATTAATTTAAAAAAAGATTTTAACAATTTTTTTAATAAAAAAAACACTACTCATTATAAAAGATAGAACAAACTCTACAAAATAGTTATTTACTTTACATTTATATTTATAAATATTTGATATTTTTAAGTATTTTTAAAACTCAATCTACGAAAAATTTATCTNATTTATTAAATATAATAAAATATTATGAATTTATATATAACAAAAAGTATTTTAAAAAATAAAATTGTATATCAATTTTTTTATTTTCCCATTTCATATGACATATGTCGTTCAATTATATATAGTTTTGTAATTAATAAAATATATATTTATTATTTGTAAATTTTTTTTAGTTAAAATACAAAAATATCAAAATAATTTACACGCAATATTAACTCATTTAAGAAAATTTTGGATACCAACTCATAAGGTAGTTTGGACAATAGCATTTATTTATCATCGTATAACATTGCGTGTCAATTTTCTCATGTACGTTCGTATTCAATGACCTTTTATAGTTGTGATTTTGCGTAGGATGACAATCAATCATAGATAGTTGGATACTATTGTAAAATGATTTAATTGGCAGTCTGATTTTGAGATATCACTTCTGGTTCTGTCACAAATAATTGTCTGCTTGATCCAAGAAAAACAAAATGTCCCGGAAAAAAAAAAAAGTCATATTAAAAAAAACAAAAAAAAGATTTTTGGATTGGGTAAATGCGTTTTCATAATCTGTTTAAGAACAGTTAATTTTATCTGGCAGTTTTATAGAAAGTAAAAATTTATATGCAGTCAACTAAAGTTGATAATTAAAAGACATGAAAATAATAAAATAATTTAATTGATTTCATAAAAATTTTATTCTGCACATAAATTTTTACTTTTTGATATAAAATGTCATTAATGTACTTCTTTGGTCAATAATCATGAGACAACTTTATTATTTTTATTTGTTTGGATTACAGTTTGTAAATGGGAGTTTGAATAAGATTGATTTTGCAAATTTGATTTTGATGAAAAATAAGTTTGTGTTAAGTGATTTATGTTTGGCAATATTTATATCAAAATGGATTATAGTAAAATAAATGTTGTTTGGATTACACTATTTAATAATCACTTTGATAGTGATTGAAATAAATAAAAAATATTTTTATGATATTTTTTATATAGTATATTTTTAGTACTCTTAGTACTCTTTTTTAGTATGTTATAATTTTTTATTATTATTATTTACAAATAATTTTTTTGTTTAATTTACTTTCTTAATAGGATCAATATATTATATTATAAAAAAATAAAAATAATACAAAAAAAATTATAATTATAAAAGTGTATAATATCAAATAAATAATTAATAAAAAATAGTAAATAATAGAAAAAGATAATTCATATAAACAAAAATAATATAAATAATACAATAGTATGCATAAAGGATAAAATTGGTAAAAGATAAATAAAGATTGAGTATTGATGGCTAAAGTTCGTTAGTGAAACGCAGAAGCTTAAAATTGTTGCTTCTTGAAAACGTGGTTTTGAATGTAAAATCACTTCTGCGTTCATGAATAAAAAATTTGCCAAACCAAAAATTGCAGCTTTCAAGATATCTAAACGTACTTCTTCTCTTTGAACGTGGTTGCCAAACACACCCCAATCTTCACTGTATTTTAAATAGATAAGTTAAAAAATGGTTAATGATCAAATTAATTTTTAAAAAGATAAAATATTTTTTAAATTTATCTTTAAAAGATTTTTTCAATTAAATTGATCCTTAAAAAATTACAAATTAATCATATATGTCTTTTAGTTACTTCACTCATAATTTTCGTCAATAATTGACGATATAAAATATTAACTGATAGCATGCATGACACATAATATGTTCAATTAGACGTTAACTAAATATGTTTACAAAAATCTATCAATTTAGTCACTAAGTCATATTAGGAATAGAATTTTTGTAATTGAAAAAAATGACTAAATTAATAAATTTTCATAAAAATATTTAATTAATATCCAATTAGACATATCAGGTATTATATATGTTATCAATTAATGTTTTATAACATCAATCTTTAAAAATAAATTGTTAATGAAGTAATTGGAAGACAAATATAATTAATTCACAATTTTTAAATAACTAATTTAATTGAAAAAATCTTTTAAAATCAAATTTAAAAAATATTTTATTTTTTCAAAATTAATTTAATTATTAATCCATTAAAAAAACACCAAAATTTATCATTTTTACACTTCTAATATTGTTCAAAATATCAAATTAGGAATATAAGCATGTATCCAATAGAAACATATATATATACAAACTTATAAACAAATTAAAAATATAACACTGAAAATCACAAAAATGATACAACAACTTTGGTCTACCGGGTCAAATTGTCCTATCCTAACAGAACTCACCAAATAAACGAGATAGATTTAATAGACTTTTTTTTTTCCTTTAACTTAATAAATTAAAAATTAATTCGTTCTAAATTTGAGTTTTATTTAAAAATTTGTCATTAATTAATAATTATTAATTAATACATTACTGTATGTATAAAACAAAATTTAAATTTTTAATATTTATTTAAATAAATTAATAAACTAACTATATTAAATTAATTTAAATTAGTTAATTTATTCTGCTAATGTTTTTTGTGACGGATTAAGTAAATTGATCCAATAAAACTAGTCTTTTTTACTACTTTTAACTTATGATTCATATTAACGAGTTATAACTTAAATGATATAATTTTTTTATAGTCATATAAAAATTGTGGATTCAAGTTTCATTTCTAACTTTGATTAAAAAAAAAAAAACTCA
>NC_029776.3:80680826-80692379 GCF_000817695.3 Arachis duranensis
GAAAATATTAATTAATATCTAGATTTATAATGTAACATGTAATATGTAATAATATATGTAATAAACTAATAATTGATAGAAGTGTAGCACAATGACAATATTAATTGCCTCACAAATGCTATATTAAAAGGGGGTGCAAGTTCAACACATTTATCGGCATAAGTTCGGGTAGTCCCATTCCCTTATTCCTCATTTCCTTAGATGTGTGAGTGGGCAAATAAATAAATAAATAATAAACTACTGAAAATATATTCGAAAGATTAAAATTTTTTCTAACTTTAAAGATATAAAATATTAAATTTTTCTAAACGTAAGTGCAAAAATTGTCGAAATTACTATATATATATATATTCTAAGAATTATCTCCTATGGTCTTCTATTATTCAATTAATATTATCTTTCATAGTTTGGTTGTTTTCAGTTTTTCTAATAAATTTTGTCAATTTTTAACACATTTTTTATAATTTATTCAATAAAAAATGGTGGTGGACCTAAGGAACTCCAAAAGAGAATTTCTCCGACCATGAACTTGGGCGGTGAGGATGTATGGTTGTAAAAGGAAGATTAGATATTAAGGATGGAATAATTTGGTATTGAGAAAATAATATATATTATGGAGGTAGAGTGATAATTCTTTCATGTTTACCATATTGAAGGGAGAAAATATGTAATTAAAAACAATAATGAATTATTGTTAAGTGAAAACAAAATTCATGCTTCATAAATGTTGATAAAATCTCTCTAAAATGGGTGGTTTGAATCATTAGAAGTACCCTACTGAAATTGCTACCACAATCAAAGTTCTGTTCGTTCCACAATCAAAATATTTATACAATGTGCACAATGAAGATTTATGAAGTATTAGAGATATAATCATTAATGTTATTTTTTTTCATCAGTTGAAGTTTTTGGAATAAGTGGTATCATGACATAATATTAAAGCGTTAGATCCAAAAAGTCAAGAGTTCGATCGTTGGTGAATTCAAAAATTAGTTTAATTTTTCAGAAAGATATTTATTGTTCCTAGTACTCAGATGATTATTCTAGATAGTATGTGGATGTTCATTTTGTAACTCAATAACCCATTATTAGCGAGATCCTTTACTATTATATTTAAATCCTTTGATAATCAATGTTGAATTTGTTACATGTCTCACTTTTATGTAATTATTACATATTAGTAATTGACTGAGCTAATTTAAATCCAAAAAAGTCAAATTAAATGAGTTAAAATTAATATAAAATATATTTGTTTTTATTATTCTTGATTCAAAAGTATTTCGTAAAAATCTAAAATAGAAGAATAACTATAATTTTAATTTAATTCTTAAAATTTTTTAATATTATAATTTTAAATGAATTAACCAATTCTAAAAAAAATACTGAATAAGACGATTTTATGACGTAAATTGATTTCATATTTTATATTTTTAATTTATTCTTTTGATTTTATGTAAAAAAATTTATTTTTGGACCTAAATAAATAGACTGACTTATAATTAATTTGGATTGATTGATT
Source organism: Arachis duranensis (assembly GCF_000817695.3). Lineage (NCBI taxonomy): Eukaryota > Viridiplantae > Streptophyta > Magnoliopsida > Fabales > Fabaceae > Arachis > Arachis duranensis. The sequence continues at coordinate 80,682,346 of NC_029776.3, forward strand.
AGTTAATTTATTGATCTACTTAAACAAGTGTCAAATTGGATTTTATTTTGTGTATGTAATAAATTATTGACCAACAAATTAATCCTTAAATAGAATTTAGAACAATAATAAATTAGTCTTTGACTAGTTAAATTGAAGAATATAGTCATAAATAAAAAAAAAATTGGCCAATTTATTTTAATACTTTTATTGAGCATTAGCAAAATCCAAAATAATGTTAAGGTTAAAAAGAAAGAATTTAATTTTAATGCATTGTCAGTATCAAGTAATTTTACACGTGCATTCAACTATACAACGTTATATCAATAAAAATAACTACTTTTTATATTAACGACGTGAATGATCATAAAAAAACGGATATAATTGTACAACTGTATAAAATGTTTTACATTATCAGTGTATTAAAATTAAATAATAACTCAATAAAAGTCGAGGTGACAATGAATAAAATAGAATAGGATTTAAACTCAACTTTAATTTTATTTGATAGTTAATTTTTTAACTAAAAACTCAATTACACTTTTTCTCGCGAATTTATAACATGCCAACCCTAATCACATCTACTTTCAACTTGTGAGTATATCTTACATGTGAGTCATAAATAAAATGCAATATTCAATAATTTGATGAGATATTAAAATTATAATTTAGTATCTATATAAATAAAGCGTTAAATTTTCAATTAAAAATATTAAATTGATGGTTAAAGACTTTTTATATAAATAAATTTCTTTTTATTTAATCCTCACTCCTAGCAATATATATAGGATGTGGATTAGTCAAACAGGATTGAATCTCAATCCGTATTTTATTTAAGTCGCAAATTAATCATTCTATACTCAATTTTATTTAAAATAGATCGGATTGATAACTTTATGGAGAAGACAAAATTGTTTCAAGTACCGACAGAATTAGAGGCACCCCTTGTTTCAAAGAAGGAGGGCGGGTTATTCACATTTTATTTGATGGTCAAAGGCGAATTGGAAGCTAAGCAGTGGTAATTCTAAGGATTGAATTCTCCGGAAAAAAATAGAGATATCTCCTACGTTACCCGAACTATGCGTAAGTAGCGACGTAATTTCATAGAGTCATTCGGTTTGAATACTACATGAAGAACATAAGCCAGATGAAGGATGTCCTTATAGATCTGACATTAATCCTCTTATACCTGGGTCGAATTGGATATCCAAAGATAGGCTACTATTAGGGTGTACATGGATTGTGTGAAGTCGGACTTGCTTTGATCTAGACCCGATCCTAAATCATGATCGGGTCTATTTTTGAAATCCTTACCCAGCCTTAGACCCGGTAAAATTTTACTACTTTCGAATCACACTAAAATCGGGTCCAAACCGGTAAAGTCCGAATCTTGATAAACTTTATGTCAAAAAATTATGATATACTTATTTATAAAGAAGAAAAAACATATTTGTTATCGAAAAATTGATATCCATATTTGAACTTAAATTTATTTATAAATTATAATTTTATGTTTTTTTTTATCTATTTTCTAATTAAACAAGTGTGATTAAAAATAAAATAATAAACTTATAATTAATATAATATAATATTAAAATTAATTTAAAATATATATACTTTTTTAATTTTCTTAGGGTATACATGGGTCGAGTGAAGTCGGATTCATCTTAATACGGATTCGATTTTAAATAATGACCAGATCTATTTTTGAGATACTTACCCAACCCTAAATCCAATAAAATTATACCAAATTAGCTCTTAAAATACTCGAATTCAAACCGAATCTTCGGATCGAACCAGACCTTATACACTCCTGGTTACCACTAAGGACTTGTTTGGACATCATTCTAAAATTTGTTTTGAAATAATATTTTTTTAAAAGATTTTTTACAAAAATAAAAGTAAAAAAAAAACTTTTAAAAAAATATAAAATATATTTTTTTAAATTTTTTTAAAATTAATTTAATAAAGCCCAAACAACCACTAATGAATTAAAATGAAAGGTTCCACTTGCAAAGAAGCATAAACAACAAAAGCACAAGGTGGAGAAAAGAAACAAAAAAACTCAAAAAGAGAACCAAATGAACCTTCGACAACGAAAAGTGACACATAGCAGAAGAACACCCCTCTAACCCAAATTCAGACTCTCTGGAGATCAATTTAATTTCTCTCAAGTGTCTTCCAAACGATCTGCGTTTCTATCTGTATGTCTGTAACCGTAAGTAACCACCAACCATCTTCTCAGTTTTTTTCTTTATATGAATGCTGTTCTGTTTTTCGCTTTAACCCTTGTAGCATCATTCAATCCTAGAGCTGCATCGTCTCTTTATTTCAATGTTTGCAATCCAAATTTTTAAACTTTTGCTCATTCTAGGGCTACCCTTTTCTTATTTTTCTCAAATTTGTTGTAGTTAATATTTAGGGTTTCAACTTCTTCGCTGGTTGAGATTGCGGTGAAAGATTGGGTATCCACCAGTTTCAAGTGCCTGAGCACTGGGTAATTTCTCATTCTGCTGTTTTACTGCTTAGTTTAGCTTAGAAAATTTTGTTCTCTATTTCCTCAGTTATAAGCTTTGTGAATTGTGATTGTGATTATGATTGTGTTCATGGGCAAGGAATAAGGTTGTGTGCTTTGTGATTACAGAAAAATAAGTTGATTATTTTTGTCTGTTTAGTTTTCATTCAGTTGCAATTACTGTTGTTATATACATACATTCCGATATGTGTCGATTCGGATTACACGTGCTAGATGCAAAGAACATGGTGGATATGAATGTAAAGCCATTCCGCTACCGTGCCGATGCTGCAAAAGCAGTAGTTCTTAAATTTTCAATCCGTTCTATTTCAATCATTTCCATAAAAAACTGGGTTATAGCCAATTAAAATATGAGAAATGCTCAAGCGCCACCAGAATTTATTGTTTTTAGCCATACTTAGAGCGCATTATTGCGCGTCCAAACATTTTTGGATACTTTGTAGAGGTCCCACACTTCAACCCTTTTTGAGCACACGTGTATAGTACCTTCTGGCCAATGAATATGTGATATTTCATGCACTCGAGCGTACCGTGAAATTACCCGAATACTATCGCTATTGTATTTTGGATTTGTCAATTCCTTAATTTACTTTGCTGTACAAGTTATTATTTCTTAATTATAATATGATTTCTTCATGTAGGGTTTGTATCCATCTTGCAATGGCGTTTCGAAGCAGAACAGGAGCTCAAACTATGTAGAATTGCTCAAGATGCCAAAATATTTTTGAATTGAGAAATGTCGGTGTTGTATAACAACAGAACACTAAGGAAGTAGACGAGAAAGTGAAGAGGGCAGGCCACAGAAATGGAGTGCAATAAGGACGAGGCAAACAGAGCTAAAGAAATTGCAGAGAGGAAGTTTAATGCAAAGGATACTTTGGGTGCAAAGAAATTTGCTTTGAAAGCTCAAAATTTGTTTCCAGATCTTGAGGGCATTCCTCAGATGTTAGCAACACTTGATGTCTATATTTCTGCCGAGCGTAAAATAAATGGAGAAGCAGATTGGTATGGTGTACTCGGTGTTGACCCATTTGCCGATGATGATACAGTTAGGAAACAGTACAGGAAGCTAGCTCTTATGCTTCACCCTGATAAGAACAAGTCTGTTGGTGCAGATGGGGCCTTTAAACTTATTTCAGAGGCGTGGAGTTTACTATCAGATAAGTCTAGAAGGGCAGCATATGATGAGAAGAGAAAAACAAAAGCCGGGAAAGTTTCATCGAAGTTTGGAGGTTCATCAGCAGCAACAGGGGCTAATGGCAGTTACAATTTTGCTAAGACTGCCCCTTCAAGTGCAAGGACTCAGAAGAATACTGCGAAAGAACACTCCTCATCTTCTACCCATAAGCCAAAAGGAAATACATTTTGGACGGTTTGCCACAGATGCAAAATGCAGTATGAGTATCTACGAGTCTATCTTAACCTTAAACTCTTGTGTCCCAATTGCCATGAGGCATTTTTGGCTGTAGAAACTGCTCCTCCACCTTCAAGCGGTATTAGACCTGCAGCTTCATGGGACTTTTCACATCAGAAGAATCGTCAAGGACCTAATAAAAGCAAATCTCATACTGGAAAGAACATGGCAGCTCCAAACGTCGGGGCGGGGAAAAACCATAGCAATGCTGATTTCCAGTGGGCTCCATTCTCAAAAACATCTGGTGTTTCTAATGTTGGCGAGAACGTGAGGAGGCACAAGCAGCTACCAAAAGGGAAGAGGCCTTAAGAAGGAAGCAGCATGGTTCTAAAAAGGGTTACTTCAATTCTGGTAAGAGAAAAAGGGGGGGCATGGAGGATGTCAATGGTAAGGAACCTGTAAATCGAATGGGAGTGGGAAATGGAGCAGTAGGAGCATATGCAAGAGATTTTTCCCCAGCAGAACTGCAGGATATTCTTATGGATAAAGCTAGAAAAGAAATTAGCGATAAACTCAGGGAAATTCGGTCAAATACTTTTGATAGTTTAGCTAAAGGGTGTGAGGATGGCTTCAAGAAAGCAAATGAGCAAGGTGAAAATTTTTTAGGTAACCCTGATTTGTGTACTGAAAGCAACATTGCGAAGTCAGAAGACAGAGAGAGTGGAGCCCAAGTCCTCGAGTCATTTGCAGGTACTACTACTAGTACTACCATTGCTAAAATTTTGGAAACAATGCCAATAGATGTCCCAGATCCTGATTTTCTTGATTTTGACAAGGATCGAACGGAAGGATCTTTTGGTGAAAATCAAGTATGGGCTTTGTATGACAATGATGATGGGATGCCGCGGTATTATGCGAAGATCCACAGTGTGGTTTCGCTAAATCCATTCGCGTTGCGAATCTCTTGGCTTAACTCAAACACCAATGGTGAACTGCCCCCCCTGAATTGGGTTGCTTCAGGCATTTCAAAAACTTGTGGGGATTTCAGAAGAGGCAGACATGAAATCTGTAACAACATCAATTTCTTTTCTCACAAGGTTAGGTGGAGAAAAGGTATTCATGGTGCCATCTGTATATACCCCAGGAAAGGGGATGTTTGGGCCCTTTATAGGAGTTGGTCTCCTGAATGGAATGAGCTGACATCCGACGAGGTTATACGCAAGTTTGACATGGTTGAAGTACTCGAGGATTTTAATGAAGAGTGCGGTGTAGTTGTTATTCCTCTGCTCAAAGTGGCTGGGTTCAGGGCGGTATTTCGTCACCACTCAGATCCAAAGGAAATCAGGATAATCCAGCGGGAAGAGATGTATCAGTTCTCGCATCAGGTCCCTTCGTATTTTCTAACTGGTCAAGAAGCTCCAAATGCCCCAAAGGGTTGCAGGGTGCTGGACCCAGCTGCTATTCCATCAGAATTTCTCCAGGTAATACAAACTGTGAAGGAGGAAGATGTGGTGGATAATGAGGATTGTATAATGACAGAAGCCGCAAGCAACAATGCGAAAGAAGAGAATCGCGAGAAAATGATCACCGATGCGAGTAAACCCGGGGGAAATGATGAAGATATTCCGGAAATGAAAACTTTGAAAGTGGACAATGAGGGGAACAGTATAGAGGTAACAGCAAGTGAAAACATGAAAGAAGATAACTGTGAGGAAATGATCACTGATATGAGCAAAGTTGGGGAAGAAAGGGACGGAAATTATGAAGATACAGAAGAAATGGAAACTTTGAAGGAAGACAAATAGGTATAAATATTTATGTGGAAGCATGATAACAGCACGGGCTAGTAGCATGGAAACTCAAATTGATAGCCACAATTAATTTGACAAAATTAAATCAAGAATTATTTGGCACTGTGATTGGCTTAAGCAACAAACCATTCAACAATTACTGTTGAATATTGGTAAATTTTGTCAAATTATTTCTAGCTATGTACTTTTCAAATAATTGTGGTGGCATCTCAACAACATTGGTATTAATTTTTCCATTAAAAGTATTTAAATGGTTCAGCCCCAGGTCATAGCAATCAAATTATTGCAGTGATGAATCTGGTGTCCTTACAAAGTTCGTCTGAGGTCAATATTTTGTGCATAAGTCTTTGGCTTCAATTTCTAGGAATTTATTTAATTTTTGTCTTGTAAATCAGATGGTGACATGTTCATCAATATCTGTACTCATGTAATCGTTTTTAGATCCGTTAGTGATTAATTACAGTACATTACCAACTGGCTAGATATTCTTAATATTGGATCATTCAGATTAATATTATTTTTATTCTAGAATATATTACACTCATTGCATAGATTTATTAATTTTACGCAATATATACTTACTTAAATAGAAAAATGACTTGCGTAATATTGGGCATTTTCCTTGCGTAGTTTGAGTCTTTAGATTGAGAACTCATCCAGAAAACACACTCAATTTTTATACATAGAAAATTTAGAGATGAAAATAATTGCAATTTTTTTTAATATTGTTATAAAAGATATTTTTGTTATTTTATCTAAACAAAATAAGATAAAGTAAAAAAAATATTAATACACAAGGGACAAATATATGAATAAAAAAAAAATGAAAGTATAAACTCTATGATTAATTTGTCCAAGATCATTCACTCATATAGACACTTCAACAATAACACAATATAACTTTATTTTATTATTTCCATAATAACATAATAATATACTAAAAAGAAGAGTAACACTACAATAATAAAGACATATCTTTACTTTATTAATTTTTCTAATAGAGAGAAAGTAAAAATTTTCAATCTAAATTTATATTAACTTATCAACTTTACTTAGAGAAGAATAATATACATACCACCTTTTTATATAGGCATGAATTCTCATAAACTATTAATTCTTAACAACTATGAGTGAATTGTAATGGAGGTGAAGAAACATGTAAAAGTCTAACCTGTTTTACTACTTAACAACGAATATGTCAACTTGTCTTACTCCTTGATAAGCATGCTTACATAATTATGATAAACTCTAGCTATAAATTTTGACTTCAAACATTGAGTCATACTTAATAAGCTTCATATAATGTTTAATTATCTTTAACTATCAACTTACTAGCAGATACTACTTGTTTTTTCCTTAAAATTTGTATGCTTTACCAATATTTATCAACTTGAATAAATAAATTTATAATTCATAAAACTTTTAGCAATCTCTAAGAATATTAATTCAACTTGATTATAGGTTAGGCTTAGTTTAATTTTCAAAAAAAATTATAAGTAAATTGACAATTAGGTTGTTTAGAATTTTGATATTGAATTAATTAGTCTCTAAAAAAAATTATTAATTACATCTTCTACGATAACAAACAATAAATATCTTATGTTTTTTTATTAATTTATTATGTAAAATTTAATGATAATACTTATGTGTACCATTAACTATAGTTATATATCTGTTTATCAAAAATCTTTACAAATACAACAATTTTTTGAAATCAAACTTCACATGTTTTATTAAAATCCGTTATAAATAGATAACTGATAGTTATATAGATACTTAGAAGATAACAAATACTTTACTTTCCAAAATAAAATCATTTTCATTCTCTTGTAAGAATAACGACATACATCCTCGTCATTATAGATAACAAAAGTACAAAACACATAAATAACTTTGTTTTATTTTACGCTATCCATAAAGGAAAGAACATAAAGAGTTTACGTATATTGTCATAAAAAATCTAATTAATGTTGTAAAACAACTAAATAAATAAGAAAGATATAATATAAAATAAAAAAGTATTGATAGAAGACATACATACATACATACATACATACATACATATATATATATATATATATATATTATTACTTTACAAATATTTCATATCAAAATCCTATCCCTCTTATAGAACTGGCAAAGTTAAAGGTGAGGAAAACATAATTACTAAAACAATACAAAAATATCATGTAAACAAAAAAGTAATAAGCTCTTCCAAACTTCATCGTCCATCTCCTGAAAAAGAAAAGACTTGTAGGGGAGTGAAAACATTGTCCTCGCTGATTCTCACTATAGGGTTAGAGAATTGCTATAATAAGATGCATAAAAATAAGAGTAAATACCCTTTTCGGCCCCTGTCCATTTTGAAAATTGACTACCCGCCCCCTATCCTTTATAAATTATCAAATCGGCCCTTATCCATTTACTCCGTGATACCAATTAGCCCTTGAGTTGGTTTCTCCGTTCAAAGTCGACGGAAAACGCTGAGGTGTAACGTGCTATCCGTGACGTGGCTTTGGATCATCAAACGTGGATTGCTCTGTAAGCATGTGGACAAATAAGCCCCTGCAGACTCAGCAAAGCGACGTCGTTTTAAAAAGAAGTCCTTTTGCTCATTTAGGGCGAAATCTCAGTCTCCCCATTCCTGAACCCTAACACTAGTGACTGAAGCATGAGCGATCCTGAGCAATCTTCAACCTGTAACACACGCCGTGTCTGGAGGAAGAATTTGGTGGGTTCGAGTAGCAATGCAAGTGAGGGCAAGAAGGCCAAGTTCCAGCACCCTAAATGCAAGTGTGGCACCTATGCAGTCATGCAACAGTCTGGGACAGCGAAGAACCCAGACAGAATTTTCCTGGGTTGTTCCAACTATGGCGTAAGTGTGCACCCATCTTCAGTTTATGTAATCAACTTCCCACGTTGTTTAACAAGTTGTATTCACTATAATGGCAATTGCAGATGGAGCAATGTCACTGCAACTTTTTTGTTTGGCTGGACGAGGTGATTGCTAAACGTTCTGGCAATGAAGATGACAATGACATTCAAGGAAGACTGATGTTGATGGAGAAAAGGTTGGAGCAATTGGAATTCAAGATTAAAGATGAATATGAAGAAAAATAAAAAAAATGTAGTAATAGCCATAGTGTGTTTGTTATGCTGGCAATGTTAATTGTGTTAACAGCAGTTGTGTTTGTAGTGTTTTAGGGTATATTGTGTTGCTTTAAGTGATGCATGGATATCTGTTGAGATTTGTGTTAATTTGCTCTGTAATTGTAGATTCTAAATGAAATGAATGTGAATTTTTCTTTGTTATAATGTAAAGACTGAACTCAAGATAACTCTGCACAATGCTGTATAAGGTAAAAACATAATGTTTATATTCATACTGCTAAGCACAAAGGCATTTACATAGTGAGCCAAAATCATCAGCAAAGGTCTGACTTCACAAAACAGAGAACATGTTCCATATTGTTTAGTGTATTACTTCCAATAACTTGACAACCAAAAAACTTTACACCAAAATATTCATAACTATAACTAGGATTATGTCATTTCTGAATCCTTGGTGGCCTAAACCCATATGTTGGCTTGAATTTGTGGGGGTGCATTTAGGCCTGGTGTGGGGATAAACATGAAGGGAGTTGTGGCAGTCCCTGAGTCAGTTGCTCCTTCAGGTGGAAGTTGTTACTGAGTTGATGGTTGTGAGTTTGGGGTTGTTGCTTGCTGTAGAGGTGGCTGAACTGTTGGGGCTGTGGCCTGCTGTTGAGAGTGGTGCACTGTAAGTGCTGGAGGTCTAGTTATAGCTTGCTTGGGCCTGGAAATTTGGCCCCTGGGGGAGTGCAGTTGGGGTAGCAGGGTTTGAGGGCTCAGTATTGGAGTCCACACCCTAAACCACATGAAAACAACTCAGTTTATTGTAAATGCTGTTGAGCCAATCAATTTTATAGTTAAAGAGCATGAATATATAAAATAACATTACCTCTACTGGTGGTTGGGCAGGGTGTGAAGATTGAGTGTCAACCCTTGTCTCTTGTTGGACTGAGTGAGTGTTAGAGGTCTTATGGGCTTTTTTCTTTTGCCTTTTTGCTTTACCCTGTGAAAGACATATGAGAAACAAAGTAAGCACAGCCATGATAGAACAAAAAAAATACTTAAGCTAAGGGGAACATTAAGTTCAGACAAAAAACTACCACTGGATCAATAGATGGGGCAGTAACATTTTGGGGAACATTGCTTCCAACTCCTTCCCCGGCCTATGCAAATCAAAAAATAACAGTCTCATCTACTATACTTTTCAATTGAATAGAGGAAATAACAACTACTACAATGGGAAAGAAAAATATGTAGAAGGCTT
>NC_029776.3:80692397-80742245 GCF_000817695.3 Arachis duranensis
TCCTGCTGATCTGGAGGTGGCTGTGATGATTGGTTTCCAGTTTGTTGTTGCTTTGCCTTCTTTCGTTTTGGCTGCCAATTCGGATTTGCATGAGCTCCTTTGCAAGTCATGTGGTAGTGTCCCTTTTGCCCACATTTACTGTACGTGACTTGGAAAGACTTCCTCACCTTGTGACCTTGCTGCTGCATTTGTGACTCAGCCACCACATCAACAGCCCTTTTTTTGGTTGGTCTCCCTGGGGGTCTCCTAATGATTGGTGCCTCTGGACGTAGCCTGTTTGTTTCTTCCCAAAACTCCTCAGAATTCACTGGTTTAATGGAGTCCCCATAAGTAGCCCGAACAGCTTCCATTGTAAGCCATTTATGTGCAAAATCCTCTGGTTTCAGCCCTTGTTTCCTTAACCTTGAGATAGCAGCTACTGCATGCTTGCAAGGCAACCCTGGTAGGATGGATACAGAAATGACCTTTACTCACTCAAACTTTACTTAAATAATTGCCAAGAAATGAGTTGATGATTATACCTGTTAGTTGCCAAACGTTGCAAGCACATGTATGTCTTTGTAAATTGACAGCCACTCTGGTCTGGTACCTCTGAACTTCAAACAATACCCTTGCCTCATCCCCAGCCCACTCTGCTGTCCACTTATTGCTCTCAGGAATGATGTACTCATCCAGCCTTAGTTGTTGAACTGGAGCCAATTTACCCTTGCATTTGCTTATTTTGTGCTTGTGCCCTGCCATCTTTCGCATTATGTAACTTCGAAGCTCCTTGCACATAGTTAAAATCGGTTTCTCTCTATACTCCACGATCTTGGCATTCCAAACTTCGCACATGTTATTGGTGATGTTGTCACACTTCGGGCCATGGCTAAAGTAAGCCTTCGTCCATGAACCAGGATCAAACTTCCGTAGATACTCCCAAGCAGCTGTGTTCACCTTCTTCACAAGTTCCATTGAGTCTTTGAATTCCCTCATTGTTGTGCTCTTAGCAGCCTTCCAAACCAGCCCTTTTGTGTGCTTGTCCTTAAAGTGCTTGATGAAATTTTTCCATATATGTAAGACACAATTCCTATGATGGGCTTGTGGCATTACCTCATGCAATGCCTTAGCCAAACCCTGCAATAACAGTTCATAAGAACAGTTGAATTAATTTATAAACACAGAACACAAACCATATAACAAAAAGGAAATACAAAGAAAGAAGGAATGTAACCTTCTGCTGGTCAGACATGAAGTTCCACCCATTGGCAGCCACAGAACCAACATCATCATGCAGGATTGAAAGAAACCATTTCCAGGAATCAGTGTTCTCAGCTTCAACTATAGCAAAAGCTATAACAAAGAAACTATTATTGGCATCCTGCCCCACAGCTGACAACAGATGACCTCCGAAGTACCCTTTTAAGAAGCATCCATCCAATCCAATCAGAGGGTGACAGCCCACCTTGAATCCTTTCTTGCAAGCATCCAGTGAAATGTACAACCTATTGAAGAGTGGACGACCCTCCGGTTGAGGAATGACATCAACCATACCAGTGGATCCAGGATTGCTTTTGTGAATTTCATTTAAGTAGTCATGCAGCTTTCTATATTGTTCTCGCTCCTTTCCAATTACTTGCTCTCTAGCAGCTTTCAAGGATCTGTATATCATCCTATAATTTATATAGACATTATATTCCTGCTTCATGTGCTCTAGTGCCTCTTTCGGAGTCATCAGAGGTTGAGTTACCAACCTTTTTACTAGCTTACTTGTCATCCAAGATCTATCAGCCATGTTGCTGCTCAAATTCCTACCACAGTTATGCTCTCCAATGAATGTCTTGATTTGAAAACTGAGACTCTGACTATTATGAGAGCAAAACACCAGCCATGGACAACCCTCCTCAGCACACCTTGCTCTAATCCTCTTTGGCTCATTCTTCAAATACATAAGCTCTTTTCCCTCATATACAAAGTAATCCTTAAGTGCTTGCTTGAACATTGCCATGGTCTCAAAGTGTTGTCCAACCTGAAACTGAACTTCACCATACTCTGCATCCTCATTAAAATCAGGATATCTTGCCTTATGCTCCTCATCTGAATCAGAAATTGGGGAGTTAAATGCCTCAGACTCATATTCATATGGATTTTCCAGGTCTGAGTCCAACTCCTCAGCCACTGGATCTGGATTGGGCTTATCCCTTGCCTCATCATTTGGGTCAACATCACCTGGCCCATTACCTTGATCTCCACTAGGCCTACTATTTGGCTCATTGTCTGTTTCTTGTTGGGATAGAACATGTTTTCTTTTTCTTCCAACATACCTCTTAGCCTTCTTATTCTTAGTCCTAGGAGACATGTCCTTATCACCAAAAATACCAGGTGTCACATTCTTCTTCTTCTTAGGTGTTTGTTGTCTAACACAACTCTTCTTCCTAGCACCCTTTTGTCCAGCATCCATTGCCTCTTTCATCCTCACACTAGGCTGCTTCTTCCTCACACTCTTCCTCTGTACATTTACTTCCTCATCACTACTACTACTATCAGATTCTAATCCAGTTGGAGGGGGTTTGTAGGGTTCGTCTTCGGTTGTTTCATATCCATCATTGGAAGAAGGTGAATCTACCTCAACAACATCAGGGCCATATATTGGTTGACTAACATCATGCTCAAAGTAAATAACCAACAAATCCGACTCCACATTCTCCATCTTTTTATCACATATTTCATTGATTTCCTTATCCCCTTTCAGAACATGCAACCCAGACTCTAAATCAAGGGAACTGCCATCATACCAATACACCTGTTTGTAACTTGTATACCCTAAACCCTTGAACATTTCCTCCAAATCCTTGAAATTAACATAATCTATGTCTAATGGAGGAAATGTCTTAACACTTCCGTCGCGGTAGAACAATGCACCATCTTCATCCCTTTCAAACGAACCCCCATGATGAAAAACAGGGACTATTTCATATGACATCTATTAGAACAACAATGTGCAATAATTAGAAATTAATTAACAACTTCCATCACGCCTCATTTTAACATTTTAGAACATGCATGGGGTGATCACTAATCTAAATCATCATTAACAGTAACCAAGTTCAGAAAAAAAATGGAGCAACACAAGCTAACCAAGCTTCAAGACTCAGATAGCGACACTAACCTTAGTAGCGCCGTCAATTCCTCCGTCTGCAGCACCGTCAACCCCTCCCTGTTGGAAGTCTCTGTCAGCTTGCTTGGAGGGAGACGTTTCGGTCTCTTAGGGTTTCTTCGTAATTTTCAGGATAGAACGAGGGTGATGTATGGTGATTGGGGTGTGCACAAGGGGGAGAATGAGATTTCACCCCAAACGAGCAAAATGATGCCAAGCAAAACGACGTCATTTTGTTGAGTCTGCAGGGGCTTATTTGTCCACATGCTTACAGAGCAATCCACGTTTGATGATCCAAAGCCACGTCACAGATAGCACATTACACCTCAGCGTTTTCCGTCAACTTTGAACGGAGAAACCAACTCAAGGGCTAATTGGTATCACGGAGTAAATGGATAAGGGCTGATTTGATAATTTATAAAGGATAGGGGGCGGGTAGTCAATTTTCAAAATGGATAGGGGCCGGAAAGGATATTTACTCTAAAAGTAAAAAGAGAGAAAATTGCATTTATTTATAGTAAGAGAAATGGAGAGAATATTTTTATATTGCTTCTGTGTTACTGTACGTCAATTCTTTCATACCTCACTATTTATAGAGGTAAAGTATGGACATTTTCAAACTTTATTTAATTTCAATTTGTCTTGGGGGCTTCATTTCTTCATAGGAAAAATCAGCCGCCCATAATGGTCATCCACATTTTTGAACATATCACAACACTCCCCCTTGGATGACCATTTAGGAATATGCCTCATTAAAACCTTACTAAAGAAAACCCAGTGGAAAAAAAATTAGTGAAGGAAAAAGAGTACAATATCCTTTGTGATGGAGACTGCCTCATTAAAAACCTTGTCAAGAAAAATCTAACGGAAAAAAAACTTGACCAAGAAAAAAAGAGTACAGTCTCCCCCTCTTGCCGACATCATTTAATGTCTCGAAATCGGCGCATCTCAATCTCATGTACCAATCTTTCAAAGGAGGATTTTGGGAGTGACTTTGTAAATAAATCTGCCAGGTTGTCACATGAGCGGATCTGTTGGACATCAATTGTCCCTTGATTTTGAAGATCATGAGTGAAGAATAATTTGGGAGAAATATGCTTTGTTCTATCACCTTTGATGTATCCACCTTTAAGTTGAGCAATGCATGCTGTATTATCTTCAAACAGGATAGTTGGAGCTATCTTATGATCAATCAGTCTACATGACGACAAAATATATTAAATCAAACTCCTCAGCCAAAAACACTCACGACTAGCTTCATGAATTGCCAGTATTTCAGCATGATTAGAGGAGGTTGCTGCTATCGTCTGTTTCGTGGATCTCCATGATATAGCTGTACCACCATATGTGAACAGGTATCCTGTTTGAGATCTCCCTTTATGTGGATCAGACAAGTATCCAGCATCTGCATAGCCAACTAATTGTGACATGGATCTATAGGGATAAAACAATCCCATATCAACCGTTCCATGAAGATATCGAAAGATTTGCTTGATTCCACTCCAATGTCTTCTGGTTGGAGAGGAACTATATCTTGCTAGTAAATTCACCGTGAATGATATGTCAGGTCGCGTATTATTAGCAAGATACATTAGCGCTCCAATGACACTAAGATATGGTACTTCAGGACCAAGGATATCTTTGTTCTCTTCTTTAGGACGAAATTGATCCTTTTTCACATCCAAAGATCTTACGATCATTGGAGTACTTAATGGATGTAACTTATCCATATAAAATCTCTTCAAGATCTTTTCTGTGTATGTTGTTTGATGAATAAAGATCCCATCTTTTGTATGCTCGATCTGCAGGCCGAGACAAAATTTAGTCTTTCCAAGATCTTTCATCTCAAACTCTTCTTTTAGAGTTTTTATAATTGTTGAAATCTCTTTAGGAGCTCCAATGATATTTAAATCATCAACGTACACAGCAATTATAATGAATCCAGATGCAGATTTCTTTATGAAAACACACGGGCAGATATCATCATTCTTAAATCTGTTTTTGGCCAGATACTCAGTAAGACGATTATACCACATTCGTCCAGATTGCTTTAGACCATATAAAGATCTTTGCAATTTGACTGAGTATATCCCTTGTGAATATTCACTGGATGGTTTAGATATCTTTAGTTCTTCAGGGACTTTCATATAGATATCCCGATCTAATGAGCCGTATAAATAGACTGTTACCACATCCATTAAATGCATATGCAGTTTATGATATGCAGATAAACTGACCAAATAACGCAATGTTATCGCATCCACTATAGGAGAATACGTTTCTTCATAATCTATACCGGGCCTTTGTGAAAAACCTTGTGCCACAAGTCGGGCTTTGTAACGCACAACTTCATTTTTCTCATTTCGTTTTCTCACAAATACCCACTTATATCCAACAGGTTTTACATCTTCAGGTGTACAGACTACACGTCCGAAGACTTCACGTTTTGCAAGTGAGTCTAATTCAGCCTTCATGGCTTCTTTACATTTTGGCCAATCATTCCTTTATCGACATTCTTCGACTGATCTTGGCTCAAGATCCTTACTTTCATGCATGATATTTAATGCCACATTATATGCAAATATTTCATTGACAATTGTCTTATTTCGGTCCTATTTCTCTCTTGTAAAGACATAATTTATCGAGATCTCGTCATTTTCACTATTTTCAGGTACCTGAACGTCTTCTGGCGTTATATCATGATTTTGGACAACTGCAGGTGTCTCTACTATGTCTTTTTCAACAGGAATATTATTTACCTCTTTTCTCTTTCGAGGATTTTTATCTTTAGAACCGATAGGCCTACCACGATTCTGGCGTGAATTTGCTTCAGTGGCTACTTGTCCTACTGGGACATCAATTCGAATTGGAGCATTTTTCGCTGGTATATAAGATTTGGTTATCCTCATTGTATCGGAAAATGCATCAGGCAATTCATTTGCTATTCTTTGCAAATGTATAATCTTTTAAACTTCTAGTTCACATTGTCCTGATCGAGGATCTAAATGCATCAACGATGATGCATTCCAGTTAAGTTCCTTTTCAGGAAGCTTATTCTCTCCCCCTAATGTTGAAAATTTTGATTCATCAAAATGACAATCCGCAAACCGGGCTTTAAATACATCTCCAGTTTGTATCTCAAGTTACCTCACTATAGAGGGAGAATCATATCCAACATATATTCCCAATTTTCTTTGGGGTCCCATTTTGGTGCGATTAGATGGTGCAATGAGAACATATATCGCACACCCAAATATTCTTAAATGGGAAACGTTTGGCTGCTGGCCAAAAGTTAATTGCATAGGAGAGAACTGACGGTAACTCATTGGCCTCAAACGAATAAGTGCTGCGGCATGTAAAACAGCATGCCCCCAAACCGAGGTTGGGAGATTTGTTCTCATAAGTAAGGGTCTAGCAATTAATTGGAGGCGTTTAATAAGTGATTTTGCTAACCCATTTTGCGTGTGAACATGAGCTACTGGATGTTCAACACTTATTCCATTAGCCATACAATAAGCATCAAAGGATTGGGAAGTAAATTCACCAGCATTATCAAGACGAATTGCTTTGATTGGATTTTCTGGAAATTGTGCTTTTAATCGAATAATTTGAGCCAGTAACCTCGCAAACGCCAGGTTGCGAGAAGATAATAAGCACACATGTGACCATCTTGAAGATGTGTCTATTAGGACCATAAAATATCTAAAAGATCCACATAGTGGATGAATAGGTCCACATATATCACTTTGAATCATTTCTAGGAATTCAGGGGACTCAAATCCAACCTTTGCTGGTGATGGCCTTAAAATTAACTTTCCCTGAGAACATGCAGCACAACAAAATTCACTAGTTTTAAGAATCTTCTGGTTCTTTAGTGAATATCCATGAGAGTTTTCAATAATTCTCCTCATCATGGTTGTTCCCGGATGACCCAATCGGTCGTGCTAAGTTATGAATTCATTTGGGCTAGTAAACTTCTGGTTTATAGTAATTTGTGATTCAATTGCACTAATCTTGGTATAATCAACCCAGATGAAAGTGAGGGTAATTTTTCTAATATAACTTTCTTATTTGAATCATGAGTTGTGATACATAAATACTCATGATTTCCCTCATTCATTGTCTCAACATGATATCCATTTCGGCGAATATCTTTGAAACTCAACAAGTTCCTTAGAGACTTGGTAGATAATAGTGCATTATTTATTATAAATTTTGTTTCTCCAGGAAACAAAATTATAGCTCTTCCGGAGCCTTCTATCACATTGCCTGAGCCAATAATAGTATTAACATATTCATCTTTTGGCACAAGATGGGTAAAATATATATCACTTTTGAGAATAGTGTGCGAACTTGCACTATCCGCAAGGCATACATCTTCATTACATATCCTTACCATTCTCTTCAAAAACAAATAATAAAATGAGTAGTATACATAGTTAAATTGAATACTTAATCAGAATTATTTTTTTAAGAAACACTATACATAAAATAATGTCATATACTAAAATTTTATTTTAAAATTTGACACATTTAATAATTTCAAAATTCATAAGCATTAATATTTCATTATTTATGTACATCACATTTGAAGCTTAAATACATAGAAAATAAAACTTAACAATAAGTTCTTTACATTATTTATTTACATAGATACTTCACAATCCCACATATTAAACTATTCTATCATTGATCAAATGACCAATATTTCCTTCAGGATCCTCAAAGAAATGAGATACATCATAATGAGTGGTGGAGTTCTCAGCATCATTTGAAACAAAATTTGTTTCCTTTCCTTTGTCGTCCTTTTTCAAAGATGCATGGTAAAGATCGACTAGGTGCCTTGGGGTACGACAGGTACGTGACCAATGGCCCTTTCCACCACAACGGAAACACTTATCCTCTGTTGATTTATTCTGCCCGATATTCCTTTCTTTATCCCACTTCTGGTGAGATCCTCTCTTTTGAACATAATTCTTTTTCCTTCCATAATTCTTCTTATTATTAAAACCTTGCCATTTACCTCTTCTGGGGTAATTTGCCATATTTACTTCAGAAAATGGGGCAGCGCCAGCTGGGCGTGCTTCATGATTTTTCAATAACAACTCATTGTTGCGTTCAGCAACAAGAAGGCAAGAAATTAACTCAGAATATTTTTTAAACCATTTCTTTCGATACTGCTACTGTAGGAGCACATTTGAGGCATGGAAGGTTGAGAAAGTTTTCTCCAACATATCATGATTAGTTATTTTTTTCCCACATAATTTCATTCGTGAGGTGATTCGAAACATTGCAGAATTATATTCATTTATAGATTTAAAATCTTGTAAACGCAAATGCGTCCATTCATATCAGGCTTGAGGAAGTATCACCGTTTTCTGATGATTATACCTTTCTTCAAGGTCTTTCCAAAGATCTGCAGGATCTTTTAATGTAAGATATTCATTTTTCAATCCTTCATCAAGATGACGATGAAGAAAAATCATGGCTTTAGCTTTATCCTTCTAGGATGCATTATTTTCAACCTTAATGGTTTCTTTAAGATCCATTGAATCAAGATGGATTTCAGTATCTAGTATCCATGATAAATAATTGTTTCCAAATATATCAAGAGCATTGAATTCAAGATGAGAGAGTTTCGACATAATGAAAAAATTATTACCTGAGTCTTCTTAAAATTTGATCAGAATCTTGTGCTGATAACGTGTTGTAAAACAACTAAATAAATAAGAAAGATATAATATAAAATAAAGAAGTATTGATAGAAGACTCTAATATTAATATAATTATATTGTAATGTGTATATATATATATAAAGATAAAAAGAAATATTAAAAATAAAAAAAAAAAAAATACATTTGTTTATAGTAAAAGAAAGGGAGCGAATATTTTTATATTACGTCTGTGTTGCTGTACCTCACTATTTATAAAGGTAAAGTATAGACATTTTCAAACTTTATTTAATTTCAATTTGTCTTGGAACTTCATTTCTTTATAGGAAAAATCGGTCCCCATAATGGTCATCCACATTTTTGAACATATCACAACAATTAATTTTTTGTTTTATCTTTTAAAGGCTAATTAGTCTAAAATTAAAATTTTTAAAAGCCTAATTCTCACTCTACTCTTAATTGTAATTCAAGGAAGGTGAGTGTTACAGATTTCTTGAGATGGTGCTTGTTAAGTGAGTTATTGTAACTGAAAAGTGAAGGCATGGAATTGAAGCAGCAGCATAACAATCTAAACGAACATGTGCTATGGATTCTGGGGAAGTGCAAGAACCTCAACCATCTCAAGCAGCTTCAATCCTATCTCACCGTTCTTGGCCACTCCCAAACCCACTTCTATGCCTTCAAGCTTCTCCGTTTCTCTGCGCTCACTCTCTCCAATCTCCCATACGCTCGCATCATCTTCGATCGCCAACACAACCCCAACATCTACCTCTACACCGCCATGATCACCGCCTACGCCTCCCACTCTCACGGCCATGCCTCCTCCGCCATTTCGCTCTTTCGAAAAATGCTCCTTCAAGGCGCGCCAAAGCCCGATCAGTTTATATACCCGCATGTTCTCAAATCTTGCCCTGAGGTTATGGAGCCACGTGGCACCGATTCCGTGCATGCCCAGATTGTGAAATTTGGTTTTGAGGAGTGGTGTGTTGTGGAAACGGCTCTTGTTGACTCCTACTCGCGGAGTTTGGGTGGTTTGGGGAATGCGAGGAAGGCGTTCGATGAAATGTCTGAGAGGAATGTGGTGTCGTTTACAGCTATGGTTTCTGGGTATGCGAGAGTTGGGGATGTTGAGAGTGCTTTGAAACTGTTTGGTGAAATGAAGGAGAGGGATGTGCCGTCTTGGAGTGCGGTAATTGCGGGTTGCACTCAAAATGGCTTTTACTCTGAGGGGATTAGGTTGTTTAGGGAGATGGTTGTTCTTGCTATGGAGGAGAAATATGAAAGTAACAGGCCGAATCAGGTCACTGTGGTTTGCGCGCTCTCGGCTTGTGGCAACACGGGCATGCTTCAGCTTGGGAAATGGATACATGGTTATGTTTACAAGAGTGGTTTTGCTATTGACTCCTTTGTGTTGAATGCTCTGGTGGATATGTATGGGAAATGTGGCAACCTCAAGCTGGCAAGGAAGGTTTTTGATATGAATTCTAAGAGAGGCTTAACTTCATGGAATTCAATGATCAATTCTCTGGCACTTCATGGCCAAAGTGACACTGCCATTGCCATTTTTGAGCAAATGGTTGAGATTGGTGGTGATGCGAGACCCGATGATGTCACCTTCGTTGGTTTGCTAAATGCTTGTACTCACGGAGGATTAGTTGAGAAAGGTTATTACTACTTTGAGTTGATGGTTCATGAATTTGGCATAGAGCCACAGATTAAGCATTACGGCTGCTTGATAGACCTTCTTGGCCGGGCAGGTCGACTTGATGAGGCGATGGAGGTTATCAGGGGTATGAGCATGGAGCCAGATGAGGTTGTTTGGGGTTCTTTACTTAATGGATGTAAGGTTTATGGCCGCATGGATTTAGCAGAGTTATCAGCTAAAAAATTAGTTGAGATTGATCCATATAATGGTAGCTATGGTATAATGTTGGCTAATATATATGGGGAGTTAGGAAAATGGGATGAAGTCCGAAACATAAGGAGGACATTGAAGGAACAGAAATCTCATAAGACTCCAGGTTGTAGCTGGATTGAGGTTGATGATCAAGTTTATCAGTTCTATTCTCTTGATCTATCAAATCCAAGAGCAGAAGAGATACAGAGTTTCCTGGAAAGTCTCATTGGTGTTAGAAATGAAGTCAAGTCCAAATTGCAATCCTTAACCTCATAGCTTTTAAAATTTTCCTTGCTAGATTTGAGAGAGAGAGAGAGAGAATATAGGCAATATACTACAGAAAATAGATACCATTCATCTAATTTAGAAAAGCCAATGCTGAACTGAATATTCCTGGTATATACGACACAGACATGGTTATGCAAAATTGTTTGGCGCAGTTATCCTGTGTCTAGGATCTTCAAGATTTATCAAGAGAAAAGAAGAAAAGAACTCTGCATTAGGTTTGTTCTCTCTGCATAAGGGAAAACACTAGAGAGGTGTTGATGTAGCATTAGTGTACAGTATTTCATCTAGTACTCGTGTCTCTCAGATGTTCAATTAATTCTTTTGGTGGGTGAATGATTGGGTTACTAATTCTTTTGTGACTCTTGTAACACATACAATTTGTTGAGAGGAATTAAAATTTCACCTTATTTTTTGTGATATAAGTTTGTCTCTCATGCGAACATAACAGAATGTTTTCACTTCCATACTGCAAAAGGTTTTGTTGTTAAATAGCTGCATTATATTATTATTATTCAAGAACAGAGACTGGTATATCCATTCTCATTTTTACACATCTCTTGGTAAGGTCATTTTTCTTCCATGAACATTGCTAATCAAGAGAGGTTAAACAATGAGTTTATAGTAATGGATTATTTATTTACTCATATCAACACCAGTATCTTCGGTACATGAAAACAACCATAATCCTCATACTACAACTCTTTCATTCACAGCACAAAACCAAACTGAAAACCATTCTTTATATATTCATTTACTCATATATTCGGAACCAAAACATGATCATCATTCATGATTAGCAGTTATTTCATAGCTCCTGTTTGGTTTCATTGACGTTGATTTGTGCTGGTTTCTCACTCTCCCCTGCAATGCTCACCATTCTTGGACCTTTGATCTTATCAGGTGACAATTTTTCCAGTGTCAGAGTAAGCACACCATTCTCTAGCTTAGCCTTCACAGATTCCAAGTCCACATTCTCAGGCACCTTGAACTGCCTCCAGAATTTGCCATAGGATCTTTCAACCCTGTGCCAGTGTTCCCCTTCCTTCTCCTCCTCTTTCTTCCTCTCTCCACTTACCCTCAGAACCCTGTTCCCTTCCTCCACTTCAATCTTGATCTCATCTCTGTTCAACCCTGGAACATCAAGGGCTATAACATGCCCTTCTGGTGTCTCCTTCCAATCTACCTTTGCAGGTGTCATCATCATTGCCATGGGTGATGATGGATCATTTTTTCCAAGCTCAACTGGGATTTGCTCAAGAACACGAAGTGGATCAAGGAAACGATCTGTCCATAGATCAACCAAGGGGTTTATAGGACGATCTGTTAATGGATACAGATACCCTTTTACTTTATATGGAAAGCTAGCAAGAACAAGAAGCAAGAACAATAGCAGCACTCCCACATTCATTTGTTGTAGCCTCATTTCTGTTTATTAGATTTTAGCACTCAAAAAAATGTGGAGAATCAGGTGGAAATGTGGGGAAATAAAGTATAGGTTGTGATCAAACTATATTGGACTATGACACTTGGCTGTTTGTATTCTTCAACTTTTTGGAATTTTGATGCCTCACTAGAAGGTTTAATGTGTATATGTAGAAGATGAAGCATGGTTCTTGAAAATTCTATGACACATGCTTCACTCGGCATGGTAAAATGGAAGCTTTCTTCTGGTAATGTGTAGAGATATTGAGAAAGTGCCAACCTAGGATGATGACATGTTATTAAGGATGATGCAAGAGTTTTCCAACATGTTCCAGATCCTTCTTCTATGTAACTATCTTATTTATGTTTATACTTTATCAACTTCCCTCCATATTTCTTACAAAATCAGCATTGGAACTCTAGAAGTCTCCTTTAATATTTAATCTATGAGAGCTTCTTTATATAGCAAATAGTAATGATATTCTCTAATAATAGAAAAAAAAGGTAGATATAATAAGGATTACATTAGAGGGAAATTTTGTTCAGTCAATATTATTTAATTTTTAATTTTTTTTATTTTAAAATTTAATCTTTAGGTATTAAATTTTCATCTCTGAAATTTTAAAATGCCTAAATATTGAGAACTAAAGAATAATTTTATTATAATAAAAAATTAAAAGTTGGTTACTATTAAATAATTAAAAATTAATTCTCTACACTTATACATATTATAAATAGACGAAATAAAGTAATGATAATCTTTAATAAAAAAAATTAGTAGTGTTATTGAAAAAATGAAATAACGAGTTATTTTTATTTTAGAATTTAGTAATTCGTTTTATAACATATTAAAACAGAAGGAACGTAAGAGTTTGATGTTACTTGCCAGAGAAATAAACAATTCATCAAATTTTTCACCTATTATTTTTATTAAGTCTCTCTTATATACTTTAATTAATTCATCATGTAATAATATAATAAAAATACACACTATTAGTAGTTCAATTTATAATTACCCCCTAAAGAACACAATTTGAAAAGGATCCTTATCAGTGAGAATTCAACGCCTTGCATAATGATATAAAAACTCAATCATCACTTAATTATTTTTATAGACCAATCATGTTACGATTATAACAAAAATTAATTACCTGTATAAAATATAAAATAAACACTGAATGTGTACAACATTCAACTTATCCCATGATACTAAAATTTTGCAAGCCAATAGATTCAAATTTCAAAGTTCAAACACAGAGTCTATGGTGTAACTATTAATCATAAATGCAACTAGAACCAGATCAGAAAATACTGTATCAATCCCCATAAAAATTAAATTATCACAACCAAGCTTTCTTATTTAACAAGTTTAATCACCCATAACATGCACGTGATAAGATTGAAATTATAATTTTAAGTTGTTATGTTAAATTTTATTTTAATTATAATAATTTAATTAATAAAAAAATAACTTGTATGCGTTATTTTTCTTTTCTTAATATAATGTTAATTGTATTAACTATAAAATAGTTATTTAATCTACTTTTTTCGATAAATCAGGCATATATACTCAATATGATCATAAATAATCTAATAATACTTAAATCTACCAACAAAGTTTTATATGTTGATTTACTGTGAAATAAGAAAATATCAAAATCAGCTCAAAATGAAAAACAAATTAATAGAGAATCCTAATGCAGAAAGTTTTATAATAAACAATAAATAATTTAAACCTACTGAATAACAATTCAATGCTATCCTTTGATACCTGCAAAATATATACATAAAACAACACTGTATCAATGTTTGCATATAAAATTATATGATTAACATAATTATAAAATTATTTGTCAAGAGAATAAAATTATACGAATTTTAATGATAATTTTAATATTCTCAAACTATTAATGTACAATAAGTATTTATTGTCATTGCAAATGACATGATAATTGGGAATTGTCTTCTTTGAAACATGACCGGCAATGTTTCATTATTTGGAATTAGATTCAGTCTTGGGATAAGAACAATACTTCCAGCTTTGTTACCAGTTAAAGTCTTGCATTCTATCACATGATTTCCCATTCTTCTAACTTGCATCCTCGTTTCATTGCACAAACCATTAGTTTGGTCTATATTCCGCAGCAACATAACAGGAGCGCCAACCTTCAGAACCAACTTGTGTGGTGGTAGACCTGAACAATTTATTCCATTTAAAATTTCCGGCGAGAAAGCATCTAACTCAAATTCCATATTTGCCTCTTCAGCACACACAGAGTCTGAACTTAAGTAGACTCTTTCTTGTCCAAGTAACCCTGCAGTCATCTTGTTGTTGACATCAGTGACACAATCCAAAGTTAGTGCAAAAATTGCTCTATCCTTAAAATAATTTTCAACGGATAAATTGGATAACATATCTGGATACACGAAATCAATGAGGTCATCCAAAGCTGTCTCAGAGTTCTTAATCAAAATGTCAGATGGTATATGAACGATCGATTCACCATTTGTTGTATCACCAGCCAAATCATCACCAATTTTGAGTAGCCATTCTGCAAAATTTCTGAGTTCTTGTATGTTGT
The DNA here is from genome assembly GCF_000817695.3 of Arachis duranensis. Classification (NCBI taxonomy): domain Eukaryota; kingdom Viridiplantae; phylum Streptophyta; class Magnoliopsida; order Fabales; family Fabaceae; genus Arachis; species Arachis duranensis. The sequence continues at coordinate 80,707,395 of NC_029776.3, forward strand.
TATTTTCACCTAGTGACAATCTTATGTTTTTTGTAAGCTTCAAAACCTTATAGTTATGCCACAAATATGAAGAATTAATAGAAGACTGAATTATATCTTGCCTTGAGCCTCTGGAAATCATAGATAAAATTTGTCTAAAATCTCCTCTAAGAACAATAACTTTACCTCCAAATGGCAAATGAGCATTATACGAATCTGAGCACCTTAAGATGTCTCTGAGGCATTTGTCAAAAGTTTCATAACAATACTTACTTATTATTGGAGTTTCATCCCATATGATTAATTTGGCCTTGGATATTAACCTTGCAAGAGGACTTTCCTGTTTAATACTACACAAAGAATCCTTATTTATGGCCAAAGAAATTTTAAACCTTGAATGTGCAGTTCTTCCATTAGACAACAAAAGTACAGCAATCCCACAAGAAGCAACATTTAAAACTATACCTCCTTTAGACCTAATTGAGCATGATATAGTTGACCATAAGAATATTTTTCCACAACCACCTTGACCGTATAAGAAGAAAAGTCCACCCATATTACTGCTAACAGCACCAATTATTTGATTGTATGCAAATTTCTGCTCATTAGTTAGCCTTTCTTAATACCCACTTAGTTCATTCGCAAGAGCATTAACGTCAAAATAATTGAAACAATTGACTATTACGAGTTATATATATATATATGTATACTAATTACAAACGATATGAATTTTTAATGAAAATACTTGATACTAATAAAAAAATTATATAAATAGAAATTATTTAATTTCAATTTCAATTTCATATAATAAAACAGTGATTTTCAAAAATTATAGAATCTTTTTTTAACATATGTATTATGCCATACGTATAAATTATACGGGTTATTGTATAAATTCATATATATGCATAACAAAACAGTTTAATATTATATATTTTTTACATTAATTATATGGCGATATTTTAAAAAAAGAGATAAAAGAAGAGATATATAAATATGTATAATATTATTGTTATATATAAAGCAGTTTTATATTCCTTTAATTATAGAGACTTACTATAATTATATAAAATTTAATTTGAGAAAATAATTTCCTTTATCATAAATAATATACTAAAACTGTTAGTATATTATCTTCTTTATGGTTAATTGAATTTATCAATGATTTTTCCGTGTAAATCGTTATTACCCAATTTTTAATAACTACTTAATATACAAAATTTGAAATTAAAAATTATTATTACTAATTTAATTAACTGGTTAATTGAGTAATAATTGTCAAATTATTAAGGTGCAAAATCATTAACTTACTCAATAGATTTTCATATATTATTTATATTTCAAGTAATAATTTAAAATTATATTATTTACCCAGTTAATAATACTATTATTAATAATTATTTTTTGCATTGATTTTTAAATCAATTATTAAATAATTATTTTTGTTAAGATAATTGTTTATAAATTATTTCAAATTATATTTTGTTAAGATATAATTATTTAGATTATTACTCATGGCACGGGTATAATTTCATTTTATACCAATTAATCAATTATAATTATATGACACGGATGTAATTTCAATTTTATCCACCGATTATTGGCAAAAAAATTTTATTTCAATTATAAATAAAATCTGTTTTTATTGGCAAATAAATTGTCTTTAGGTCAACGATTTAATATATGTGTAGGTTTATTTTTTGTCAAATATAATGAAAATACAAATAAAGAAATAAAGGATAAAAATAAACTTAATAATATCTGACACTACTTCGTTTTATTAAATTATTTAAAAATAGCACATCCACAAAAAATAATCGTAATATATAAATTGAGGCAATAATTTAAAATTCTATAGTTATAATTTAATCAAATACTAATTGTAAAACCAAATTACCTAAACAATATTGAACCTATTTTAGTCCTTAGTCACGTATAGTATAGAATCATTCTTGTAACGACAACCAACTGAAATAACATCGTAAGTTTCAATATTTAGAATTCGTGCAAAATCAGACCATCCTCTTGTTAGATAAGCTTCATCATTCGCTATCCATGCAGTGCGGCAAGGTATAGAATTGCCACACCGAGAAACCAAACTAACTCTTATTTCCCTCAATGGCATTGCATGCATGCAAAAGAAAGCTGATAATTTCTGAAAAAATCAAAATATGTTAAAAAATTATTCTAATAACGAACAGCTTAAACTAAGAAAATTTAAATATATTACCAATTGTTAAAATTACATATCTGAATTTGTCATGAATTTAGCAAAACTGAACGCTTACAACCATGTAGTTGGAACCCGAATCAGTGAAGACAACTCGATGAAGTATTTTATGGATGTGATGCATTGTAAATGATTGTGGCAAAAGACAATCGAACTGGAATATTAGACGATAAGAATAACTTAGAGTAACAACAAATAAAAAATTATCAAAAGAATAATATAATAGAATAAATATATAAAAAAATATTATAAAAAATTATAAATTGTACCTTAAAAGGATCAACTTCAATAAAAAAACAAAGAATACGTTCTTATTCTATGAAGTAGTAAAAAAACACTAAATATAAAATTATGAATTGACTCTCAAATTTAGATTCATGTACCACAGGAAAACACTATATATAGACTTTAATAAAACAAAAATAAATATATAAATTACTTATTATTAAGGTAATTTTTTAATAATACATTAAATTTTGATTTGATACAATTATAATGAAGATATGTTTCTAAATTAGTATAATTATATATTATTCATTAAATATTAATTATAATATAATTATATTAAAGATATTTTTTATAAAATAATTTAGAAAAATTATTTGATATACGTGAATCGGATAACAAAGATTTTTTATTATTATCATTAAAATTATTAAAAGTATTTTTAACTGATAATTGATAAGTAGTTTAATAGTGCATTAAATATTGATTCGATATTATAATGAAGATATGTTGCTAATTAGTATAATTATATATTATTCATTTAGTATTAATTATAATATAATTATAATAAAATAATTTAGAATAGAAAAAAAATTTATTCGTTTTGGAGAAAAACGGAGGCATGAGAGATCGACACGTCACTTTTAGTAGTTGGGAAAAAACTTAATTTTAGTATATTAAGTAGATATGATCACCAACAGTTCTCTCCAAGCTAGCAGAATGGAATTTTAATAGAATAATATAATATAACTAAACTTAACGGTTCCAAGAAATTAAAAATAAAAGTTCCTCAATGAATTCTTGCCAAGTTATAATACTATCTGCAGATGGAAATACAGCATACATGCAATAAGATACAGGGTGTTAAGTCAAGAAAAACCTCCCTTTGAGTAGGAATAAACTTCCATGGCATGCCATAAGCAATATCAGCATTGAACTGCACCATAATTTCCTGATAAAAATATAGTAGCTCAAAGCCAACTTCTAAAATAATTAATGTCAACTTTTCAAAGTAAACTTCTAAAATAATTATGTATCAGACACACAAGACACAATATATTATATTGAAATCAGTTTTTGCATCTTATATTATGTAACACATACAAATAAGCTGTATTAGTACTAAACTATTTTTTTTCATCTTTGTTTTGAAAATATAAAGAAAAAGAGCACATCCTGTTTCCACTTCCAAAAATAATTTTAGCTCTGCAATCTCTGTCTTAGTGGACATTTCATTTCACTGTCCAACCTATAAGTGATAAGTACAATAAAACAATTTGCAACGAGTAAAATAAACAAGATAATCATAGTAAAATATCAAAAAATTAAAACAAACAAGAATAGAAATATAACTTTTGTGTTTTAGTTCAAATTCTAAAAAATTTAAATTTTTATAAACTTATGAATGTAAAACAAAATATTAAACAATTTCTAAAAATTTATTAAAAATCATCATTTTACTCGTTAGCATCTAAAAATTATTACCGAAACTTTTGATATTAAAAAAATTAATATAAAGTATAGCCCTCCAAAGTGACATAGAAGTTAAAACTATAATTTTTTAGAGTCAGAAGTAACCGATAATTATACAAGATATAATAACCAACTATATTTATACGATATGTAATTTGAAAACTAATTAAAATACTACATAAATTAAATTATTATTTAATTTGTGAAATTAAGTATAAAACTTATTGTTTTGATGACGTTATACTTTGAAAAATCAAAGCAATAATTTTGAGTTAATACTTAAGATTACTTCTAAAATTTGACTTCCAACTCAATTTAGCCCTCTAATTTCTAATTGAGCAAAATTGTACCCTAAAATTTATAAGTTCTATTTTCAACTTTTCATTCATAAATTTATAAAAAATGTCAATTTTTTGGAATTTAAACTAAAATAATAAAATACAAAAGTTGAATTTTTATTCTTATTCATTGTAATTTTTTTGATATTTTATTTGAATCTAAATGAGAGTATCTTTTTAATTGACAAAAATGTTAATACTATGTATTAATATTAAATCAAATCAACTAAATTCAATTTATTATATATATATAAGTAAATCAAATCAAGATTGATATAATATATATAGTAAATCAAATCCAATTGATTCAATTTATATTAAAAAATATAAATTGAATTTAGTTTATTCGATTTACATATATTTAGGACATACATGTAAACTAATTCACTTTAGACATTAGTATAATTTTAATTATTTTACGGTGTGGACCCTCTATTATATCACACAACTCAATTTCGGATATCTGAATTAGCAAGGAAAACAAATCAGAACAAAATCGGATAATTGTCCATTCAAGTGGCAGTGCAAGAAAATGATGATAGCCCTACCAGAATTTTGGTAGTGCTCAACGAATTTGTTATTCTGATTTCCTCTTTTACTAAGAATAGATGTATTGAAATATCCATTTTGGATAAAGTTGGTGTGAAGGAATCTTGAGTGAAGCTTTTCACATATAGACTTGGACGGAAAAGTTTAGGAGGCAGCAGTTTTATTGAATTTTGGCCAGCATATAACCAGCAGAGAAAGATGAGCCATTGGATGAAATTTCACACCAATCTCACACCATCAAATCATCATTAATGGCTAGTTGATGGCTAACAATCACAAAAATTACTGGCCTCTAACATTGTTCGACTTGGACCTTCTCCAAAATTTTGTGAACCACCATTGAGAATGGGCAACAAATGTGATGTAATATTTTATATCGAAGACGACAGCAATGAATTGGCTTCTTTTAATGTCATCACGAAAAAAAAAAATCCACAATATTAATATCAAAACAAGCATGTTTGGTACATGGATTTATAAGGAAAGTCTCTTCTCTTTCACGAAAGAAATTAATTGATTAGTAAATATACAAATTTAAATGTAAGATATATTCAAATGGGGTGTGGAAAGAATATGTAAACTATCTAAGATGAAGACTAATTTTAATATCTATGTTGGTAGTTAAAATTGATTTGATAAGTAATTTGTATTACATTCTAATATTTTGAAATGGTCAATTATGTTTCATATTTTAAAAAATACGACTCTTGGTGTTAGAAAATAATAAATTATATCACACGAATCAATTTTAGATATCTGAAGTATTAATGAAAACAAATCGGATAATTATCCATTGTTCAAATGGCAGTGCAGTCTGCATCACTTAGCCCTTTTACCTTGGTTTCATTATTCATAGGACTATGATTCATGGCCATATTCTGAGACTTGGCTTCCAAGATGACTTATTTGTTCAAACTGCACTTGTTGTCCATGATTTCAGCTTATTCTCGTGGGTTTTTGATGGATGCGGCATTCAGCCTCTTGAAAGATATGTGGGCTCTTGGCTTTGAGCCAAGTTCGCCCATATTTGTTTCAATTTTGTCAGGTTGTTCGGGTTCAGATTCAGATTCCTTTAGCTTTTGGTGGCCAGGGATGTCGATACATTGTTGCTTGATCAAACTTGGACTTGTGTATTTTCAAGTTACTTTGGCCAATGCGTTAATGGGAATGTATGTTCACTTTTGCCAAATGGAGGAAGCGAGGAAGGTTTTTGATTTGATGGATGAAAAATCAATAATTTCTTGGACAACTATTATGGGAGGTTATGTGAAGGTTGGCCATGTTGCGAAAGCGTTTAATTTATTCAATCAAATGCAGCATCAAAGTACTGGCATAGATTTTATTGTATTTCTAATTCTTATATCTGGTTGTATACTAGTAGGAGATCTCTTATTAGCTTCATCCGTTCAAGCTTTTGTACTCAAATGTGGATGCGATAAAGAGGAGTTCATTGAAAATTTGCTAAGAACTATGTATGCAAAATGCAGTGACCTTGCATCTGCTAGAAGGATATTTGATTTGATTATCAAAAAGAGCATTTTCTCATGGACATTGATGATTGCAGGATATGCCCATTCAGATCACCCATTGGAGGCGTTGCATTTGTTTAGAAGGCTTGTAAGGACAGATTTTAGACCAGATCCACCAATCGATTTAGGATCAATTAGCATAGCAAAAGAGATGGAAGATTATATTTCTCTAAATGAATTGGAATTTGATCTACAAATCCAAACATCTCTTATACACTTGTACTCCAAGTGTGGAAGCATCAAGAAAGCCCAAGAAGTATTTGAAGAAGTGGCAGATAAAGATTTAACTGTTTGGTCTTTCATGATAAATAGCTATGCTATTCATGGGATGGGGAAAGAAGCGATTGACCTATTTCGCAAAATGACAACTACAGAAGGGATAATTCCAGATGATGTTGTTTACACCAGTGTTTTGCTGGCTTGTGGCAATGCAAGGTTAGTAGAAGATGGATTGAAGTACTTCCTAAGTATGCAAAAAGATTTTGGAATAACTCCTAAGATAGAACATTGCACTTGCTTGGTAGATCTTCTTGGTCGAGTTGGCCGGCTTGACTTAGCTTTAGATACGATTCAGGGGATGCCCTTGGAAGCACAAGTGCAAGCTTGGGCCCATTGCTCATGCTTGTAGGATCCATGGTAATGTTGAGCTCGGGGAGCTTGCTGCTGTCAAGTTACTAGAGCTTAGTCCTGGAAGCTCTGGAAATTATGTATTGATGGCTAATTTGTACACCTCATTCGGTGCATGCAATGAGAAAATTGATAGATGGTAAAGGACTGGTTAAAGAATGTGGGTGGAGCCAGGTTGAGATCATTGGTAGATTTCATACATTTGCAGCAGGAAATCAGTCACGTGTTCAGTTGGCCAATATCTATAAGATGCTAGAAGATCTAAATTTTACTCTTCAAGAAGGTAGCTATGCAGGACAAGCTGTAACAATGAATAATGACCCGTGAAAAAGAACCACCTTTGAAGACATGAGGCTATAAAACAAAAACTTTTGCTTCTGGTCATGTCAATTTGTAATCTTGCATTTACAGGATTATGCCAATTTCAAGTGATTCTTACCCTACTATAGGGTTTGTCTCTGTCTCCTAGCACAGATGTTATTTCATTTTCTCCAAATGAAGAGACCAAGGAAGCACTGAAAATAGTACTAGACGTCACCATCAATAATAATGATGCTTCAGTGTTCTTGGATGCTTAACATTGCTGCATCATGAAAACCAGCTTAGAGTATCTCTCCAGTTTGTCTGCTAATGATGGTTTATCAGGAGCAATGAGAGCATTGATATCTGAAGCTTCAACTGTGTTTGCACATTGTAGTAGTAGCTACATTGAAGCAAACATGAAAGTTGAGTCCACTGCTTCAGAACTGTTGAGAGCTGATAACTTAAAATCAGACCTTGAAAATAACAAGAATCAGTTCAACGATACGGTGGAGACCTTGGAAAGAGCTGTGGCAAAGTTGGCACGTTTGGAGGAAATGAAAGAGGAGCTAGAAAAGCAAATCAGAACTACTAATGCTAACATCATGGCTTGTCGAAAAGAACAGAACACGACTCGAAAGAGAAAAAGAGATGTCTACGTGGAAGGAAAGGCACTGAAAGCTCAAATGGATGTGATGAAGGAGAAAGTACCACGTTTGCAACATGAGCATGACTTGGCAAAGGAAAACCAGGAAGAAATCAAAGCTGAATGGTCAGAGCTTGGAGAAAAATTTAAAAAGATTGTTGTGAAGTCAGCTTTACAAGATTAGCAAGAGGAATTTGGTACATGACAAAAAATTTAATTTTTCTTAAGTTCACTATATCATATGTTTTCCTTTCAGATAGTGTTAAGCCTGTAGGATAACAATACCACATCTCTCACCATTGATTTTGCATTGTGGGGCCTATTTCATTTTTATGGATTTGTGTATCGTTGTTGCAGTGATGTTTCTATTAAATTTCATCATTGGAGCAACATGCAGTAGTGAAAGAAGGCATCTTGGACAACTAGGCCACGCGTTTTTCTCTTCAGTGCAAGTCAATTGAATGATAAAGATTCTCTAGAATTGCTCAGTTTCAAAGCTTTAAAAACTAACAAAGTTGATCGAAGTTACTTAGACATCTTGAGTTGTGTGGTAACTTATGCTTCTGGCCTACCATTGGCTTTGGAAGTTATGGGATCCAACTTTCTGGGCAAAAGTATAGAACAGTGGAAATCTGCATTAGATCAATACAGAAGAATTCCCAATAAAAAGATACAAAATGTGCTTAAGGTAAGCTTTGATGGATTGGAGGAATTTGAGAAGGAAATTTTTCTTGATATTGCTTGTTGTTTCAATGGATGTGAATTGAAAGATGTCAAAAGGATACTTTGTGCTCATCATAATGTCGACTCCTTGGAATATGGACTTAAAGTGTTGGTTGAAAAATCACTAATAAAAATGGATGCATATCGTGGAATAATCTTGCATGCCCTCATTCAAGACATGGGTAGAGAAATTGTGCGTCAAGAATCACCAAAAAAGCCTGGGAAGCGTAGTCGATTATGGCTCCTCGAAGATATAGTTCAAGTTTTTGAAATGAATATAGTAAGATAAGTATGAATGGTTTAGTTAAGTGCTCTTATTATCCGTTGAAAATTTTCAGCTCTTTGACTTCTTTGGATAGAATTAGTAGGATCTTATATTTTTCTAAATGTGTGTAATAAAGTCTTGAAACATATAATTTATACATGTAATGATATTGTTTTGTGTTAACAGGGATCTGACAAAATTGAAATGATACATATGGATTTTCCCAAGTTTGAAAAAGTAATAAGATGCGATGGAGAGGCTTTCAAGAAAATGAGAAATCTCAAAACACTGTTTATTAGACATACTTATTTTTCCCAAGGTCCCAAGTATCTTCCAAATTGTTTAAGAGTGTTGAATTGGGAGGAATATCCTTCACCTTGTTTACCACTTAATTTTCATCCGGAGGGACTTGTCATATTCCAATTATCCGGCAAGAGTATACAGTCAGTTAGGTTTCTTGAAAAGCAAAAGGCAAGTCTAAAATTCTTTCATCCAAAACCTTTACATATGACAATAAAAATCTTTAAGGTTTTTCATCATTTGACATCCTTTTTTTGTTGTTGCAGTACATGAGCTTGACAGTCATAAATCTTGATCATTCTAATGTAGAAGAGATACCTGATATATCCGGAGTCCCAAATTTAGTAAACCTATCATTGAATATGTGCTTGAATTTAATTAAAATTGACGAATAAATTGTATTCTTAGACAGACTTAGCGTATTGAGTGCTCAAGGTTGCAGGAGGCTTAAGAGATTTCCATCTATCAAGTTGACCAATCTTGTACATCTCTGTCTTTCAGAATGCTTAGTCTTGAACATTTTCCAAAAATGTTGGGAAAATTAAAGGAAATACTAACAATTTATTCGGATGGTACTCAGATAAAAGAATTGCCATCTGCTATTAAAAGGTTTTGTTTGATTAGCCATTCAAGTATGATAAAATTGATATTCTTAATATTATCTCCAGTTTCAAATAACTATCTATTGTACAGACCAGTAATTCTAGTAATCAATTTGTTTCAAATGAAAACTTCTTTGGAACCAAAGCAGTACATATTGTTAAAAGTATGAAATGTATTTGACCAACAGGAATTGCATGAGGATGGAGCCAAGGATTTTGTTCTTCCAAGTAGTAGCATTCCAAAGTGGGTGGAGCATAGTAGCAACAATGATTCAATTTCTTTCTGGTTTCGCAACAAGCTTCCTGAAATCTCTTTATGTGTTCTTGTTGGACCTGCGGTTGATTTTTCGTGTACACACATTTGTACGGAGTTTATCATCAACAGCAGCAGAGGTCAAGCGGAACATCTTGAATCAGTGGAGACATCCAATCAATTAGTGGATCATATATTTATTACTGATCCAAAATTGATGAAGTCCAAAGTGAATGAAGTGATTTTAAAAAATGAATGGAATCATGTTGTGTGTACAATTAAGTCTTGTGGCCAAAGGGGACCAGCTATCAAGAAACTTGGAATCTATTTTCACAAAGATAGAAGTAGCATGGCGAATATTCAATTTATTGATCCTCTGTTGCATAAAGAAGAGTTGATCATGGGAAATTTTCAGGTAAATATGCAACAACAGAAGTATATGGCATCACATGAAAGGAGGCTTTCATTGGATCTTCCTTTAGGAATGAGTTTTTCATTGAATGATCATGTGAGTAGGGAACCAAATTCCAGTGTGCAAGGTAATTTACAATGATGCCATTTCATTTATGAGTTCATTTTCATTTTCATGGGTATTTGTGAGTTCCGTGTAAATCCATAAAACTTGGAATAGTTATACTTCTTATCAAGTAGTAGCTTATTTCTTACTAGGTAGAGAAAATTCAAAGTAACATCTAATTTGGAACCAAAAAATAGTAATTTGTAAAGATAAGCGAAGGTTATATATGTAGTAATTAATTACCTTTTTTTTCTTGACCGGCATAGGCAAGGTGCTTGATCAATTTTGTCATTTTCTTACTCAACCAGGTTTATTCTGCTTGCAGCATATATAAACTGACTATTCATGTGCTTTGCATTATAGGCCCATGTGTTGATGATTTATGTACACTAAGGTTGGGCTTAGACTACATTGACCTGCCTTGTCATGCATCTTCAGAAAGGGATTATGGTTCAGATTCAACATTGTTAAGCTTAGCAAGTAATGATACTGCTAATGATGGGGGTAAACAATTGAAATTTTTATTTTAAACATTCGAAAACAAGACATCTCAATCCCTCTCTATCTTTTGCTCTTTTTTTGGTCTTCATTTTTAAGATGTTCATATAACTAATTTCTAATAAAGAAATTTGTAAAGAGAGAAAGTAAAGAGTTAATTGACTCTTGATTATTCTTCCTAAACTTTGTCTTATATGTAGTTTATATATTTGGGCATTTCATAAAGCTTGAATTCCTGCAGAAAGTAATAATGATTTATGGATGTATAGCAAAGAGTTATCCCTGCGCCAATGTTAGCAAGAATTTTTGGACTCTCACCTGAGATCAAATTTAATGCAATTATCATCCACAAGCTACAACATCAGAGACTAAGAGACAGATTTCTTTCCTTTGACTTATACATAATTTCTGTTCTTCACTTGGCAAAAGTTGGTTTGCACTTTACACTCCTCAACTATGACTATATTTTCTTTCCGGGGAGTGCTAGGGGAACAATAATTATCTTGAACAACATTAACAACCACCAATCAAATACAAGTACACTACACCCTAATTTAATGCTACTCATTAAATTTACTCTTTTAACCCTATTAATTCACATTGTTTACACATTGTTCAAGAATGTTATTAGTTCCCTATACGTTTCCTTTCTTTCCTGCTGCCCATGTCTTAATTGAAAAAAAGAAAAAAAACTGTGTTAAGAAGTTGGTAAGAGTTGACAAGCTCCTATTACTCTGCTTGATAATGTCATTCATCAAACAAGTTTATAAACTCCTAACTCTTAATAAGTAAAATATTCTATTTAAATTGCATTAATTTTTTAAAATAAATTATTTGACTTCGCTTTACCTTTTCCGTCTTGTATATTGTGTATTAGCCCAAGCAGTGCTGGATCACCCTGCTAATATACTGGCAGAATATTCTCAATCCCCATTTTTGGCTGAGACACAAAACCTTCAAGCTCCATTATTTCCCTCTTCATTAAGTGGAATGGCTATTAGAGAAGAATTTCATCACAAAACATGTTGCACTGTGTTGCCAATGACGACAGATGAGTCTTTTGGGATTCAAGTTGATGTGAGCCAAGATAATGATGCTGATGATCTAGAAATGGAAGGATTCTATGCTTCTCTTGATGCTGAGACCAATGTTATTTAATTTTCTCCAAATGAAGAGACGATGGAAGCACTGAAAATAGCACTAGACTTCATCACCAATAATAATGATGCTTCAGTGTTCTTGGATGCTCAACATTGCAGAAACCAGATTAGATTATCTGTCCAGTTTGTCTGCTAATGATGGTTTATCAGGTGCAATGAGAGCATTGATATCTGAAGCTTCAACTGTGTTTGCACATTGTAGTAGTAGCTATATTGAAGCAAATATGAAAGTTGAGTCCACTGCTTCAGAACTGTTGAGGGCTGATAACTTAAAATCTGACCTTGAAAATAACAATAAAAAGAGCTGCGGCAAAAGTTGGCACGTTTGGAGGAAATGAAAGAGGAGCTAGAAAAGCAAATCAGAACTACTAATGCTAACATCATGGCTTCTCAAAAAGAACAGAACACGACTCGAAAGAGAAAGAGAGATGTCTATGTGAAAGGAAAGGCACTCAAAGCTCAAATGGATGTGATGAAGGAGAAAGTACCACGTTTGCAACATGAGCATGACTCGGCAAAGGAAAACCAGGAAAAAATCAAAGCTGAGTTTGGAGAAAAATTTAAAAAGATTGTTGTAAAGTCAGCTCTACAAGATTAGCAAGAGGAGTTTGGTTTTATCCTTAAGCAACAAGTACATGACAAAAATTTTAATTTCTATTTTCACTATATCATATGTTTTCCTTTCAGATAGTGCTAAGCCTGTAGGATAATAATTTCACAACTTTAAAAACCGAAAAGCAAACTATTTCAAATAAGCTGAACTAGTACTAAACCATTCTTTTGCATCTAAGTTTTGAAAATATAAAGAAAAAGAGTACATCCTGTTTCCACTTCAAAAAATAATTTCATCTCTGCAATTTCTGTCTTATTGGACATTTCATTTCACTGTCCAACCTACAAGTGATAAGTACAATAGAACAATTTGCAACTAGTAAAATAAGCAAGATAATCATAGTAAAATATAAAGAAAAATCAAAACGAATAAGAATAGAAATTCAACTTTTGTGTTTTAGTTCAAATTTAAAAAAAATTATATTTTTATAAACTGATGGATGTAAAACGGAACATTAAATGATTTTTAAAAGTTTATTAAAAATTCATTTGACTCGTTAGCATCTAAAAATTATTGCTGGGATTATTGATGTTAAAAAAATTAATATAAAACATAACTTTCTAAAATGACATAGGAGTTAAAACTATAATTTTTTCAAAGTCAGAAGTAACAGATAGTTATACAAAATATAATGACCAATTATATTTATATAATATGTAAATTGAGAAATAATTAAAATACTATATCAATTAAATTATCATTTAATTTGTGAAATTAAGTATAAAATTTATTGTTTTGATAACCTTATGCTTTGAAAAATCAAAGCCACAACTTCAAGTTAATACTCAAGATTAAATTTGACTTTCAATTCAATATAGCTCTCTAATTTTTAATTGAGTTAAATTGTACCCTTAAATTTGTAAGTTCTGTTTTCATTTATAAATTTAAATAAAAAAGTATTTTTTTGGAATTTGAGCTAAAATAGTAAAATACAAAAGTTAAATTTCTATTCTTATTCATTGTGATTTTTTTTATATTTTATTTGAATTGAAATGAGAATATTTTTTTATTGACAAAAATGTTAATACTATATTACTATATAGTAGTACTAAATCCAATAAACTAGATTCAATTTATTACATATACAAGTAAATCGAATCAAGATTGATATAACATATATATAATAAATTATAAATTTACTTTAGTTGATTTACATTGAAAGAGTATAAATTAAATTCAGTTGATTCGATTTATATAAATTTATTTTAGGACATGCATGTAAACTAATTTACTTTAGGACATTGGTGTAATTTAATTATTTTACTGTGTGAAACCTCAATTATATCACACAATCAATTTTAGATATCTGAGATAGTAATGAAAACAAATCAGATAATTGTCCATTATTCAAATTACCTATGGAACTTGATTCGAGATTCTACTAATACTGAGTTCTTTATTGAAACCTTAAACATATACACTTCCATGATTTTACACATTGGTGGGCATGGGAACACCTTCATTTACCCTTTGCTCCTAAAGGCCTGTGCCAACCTTGGTTTCATTATTCACGGGACTATGATTCTTTCAATTAAATAAATAGAAAATACATCTCTTTTATTTTTACTTGATTTGATTTGTTATTTTTTCAAATTATATGTTTTGATTTCACTTTCAATTTTTTTTTTAATTTTTTTTCCAACAAAGTAGAACAAATAATGATAAGTAGTTATTTTCAGTCTAGAATGCTTATTTTTTTTTAAACCAGTAGAATCTAGTATTGTTAAGAATAAACTACGCCTAATAAATAATAATTATACATTTATGTTTGTGATTGTAAATGCAATTTAAGTACTTACAATTTACAATTTATATCGGCTTCCTTTTTTTTCTTCTTCTATTTAGATTTGCTATATATATTCCCAATCAATCAATTTGATTGGTTTGATGTTTAGTCCTATATATTAGGAGAGAAACAAATAGAGCTAAAAAAACGTAACACCATTAAAATTTTTCTAAACTTTATGTTGGAATCTAATTTATTTTTCGTTACATTTTAAAAGGTACAGCACAAACACAAGACCCTAATCTCTATTTGTTTCCATCCTTCTTTTTTCAATGCAAATGGCAAACCATAACGATCAAATTTTTAATGATCTTGTATTGGAAATTCTAGCAAAATTACCCGTTAAAAGGATTTAGTTGCGTGCGAAAGTCTTGGCTAAATTTACTTGAGAATCCTGATTTTAAGAGCATGTACTACGAGAATTTAAAATTTAAAACTGCCCACTCATCGTCTCTCCTTCTATGGAGATTATTTTACCAAAGGGGTAAAAACATCGATAGTGAAAATAATGTGCATTTGCTTTCTGGAAAGAGATATGAAAACATGGTTACATTAGTTTTGCCAACTCTGTTTGAGAGTTATGGTCCCGGCCAGGTTCTAGAATGTGTTAATGGCATTATATGTCACTATACACAACCTTGTCCTGATGTAATAATAGGACTTTGGAATCCCAAAACCGACGAGCATAAAAGTATTCCTCCGGGTATTACTGATGATGAGCCCGGTTATGATCGGCATGTAAGTGTTCATGGATTTGGTTATGATAATGTGAATGATGATTATAAAGTGATTCAATGTGTATATTATAATTATGATCCAATGTTATTAGAAGAGCCTGTTCTAACAATTTGGCAAATTTATAGTCTAAAAAGTAATTGTTGGAAGAAACTTGATCTTGAAATGACTAAGAAAGAAGATGTAGACAAAGCTTCTACAGCGTACTTGAATGGAGTATGCCACTGGTGGGGTAGCGAGTTTGCCACGAATGGACTCGAAGAACAAGTACTTGTGTCATTTAACCTCAGCACTGAAATATTTCGAACCACATCAATTGTTTGGCTGCAAGAAAATGATGATAGCCTTATCAGAACTTTGGTAGTGCTCAACGAGTCTGTTGCTCTGATTTCCTCTTTTGCTCAAAATAATCGCATTGAAATATCCCTTTTGGGTGAAGTTGGTGTGAAGGAATCTTGGGTGAAGCTTTTCACACTTGGACCCTTTCCATTAGAATTTCCTTGTCCAATGAGAATGGGCAACAAATGTGATGTAATATTTTATATCGGAGACGATAGCAATGAATTGGCTTCTTTTGATGTCATCACGGGAAAAGTAATTCACAATATTAATATCAAAACAAGAATGTTTGGTACATGGATTTACAAGGAAAGCCTCGTCTCTTTCACAAAATAAATTAATTGATTAGTAAATATATAAATTTAAATGTAAGATGTACTTAAATGGGGTATGGAAAGAGTATGTACACTTTCTAAGATAAAAACTAATTTTAATATTCATGTTGGTAGTTGAAATTGATTTGATAAGTCAATTTATATTTCATTTTAATATTTTGAAATGGTCAATTATGTTTCATATTTTAAAAAATACGATAGGACTCTTGGTGTTAAAAAAATAAATTATATCACAGGAATCAATTTTGGATATCTGAAGTAATAATGAAAACAAATCGGATAATTGTTCATTATTCAAACTTGGACTTGTGTATTCTCAGGTTATTTTTGTACTCAAATGTGGATGCCATAAAGAGGAGTCTATTGAAATTTTGCTAATAACTATATATGCAAAAGTCAGTGACCTTGCCTCTGCTAGAAGGATATTTGATTTGATTATAAAAAAAGCATTTTCTCATGGACATCAATGATTGCAAGATATGCCCATTCGGATCATCAATCAGCGTAGCACAAGAGATGGAAGATTATATTTCTCTAAATGGATTGGAATTTGATCTACAAGTCCAAACATATCTCATACACATGTACCCTATGTGGAAGTGATGAATTTGAAAAACTCCAAAATTATTTTGATGATGATCAAACATTGTTAAAAATAATTAATGTCAAAATTATTAAATTGAATTTTAATTCACATTAGTTAATTAATAATTTTGTTATTGTGAAGATTTTGTGGCTGGGCTGAAAATTAAACAAGCCCAATATGATGTTAATATTTAGTTTTGGGCAAAAAATTGCTATGTGATGTGTGGCTGAATTATTATGTTGTTTGGGCTAGGATATTGTTGTGCAAGCCCATATTTAATGTTTGTTGCAAACCCAACAAAGTTTGGTCCGAATTGAAAAGAAAGAAGGAAAGGGGTAGTGCTTGATTGGGTTCGGATATCCATTCTCCTCTTTGATAGAATTCAAATTTTATGAAGTAGCTTTAATTGCCTCGGTAACATGAAAGAGAAAGTCCAAGTGATTTGATGGTTTTTATTGTTCTCACACGTTATTAAGCATGGGGAGTGGGGATTTAACTCATTTTAATTTGATTCATCAAATCCATTGAAAGCTTTTCACTCCTTTCTCTCTTCTTTCTCTAGTTTTCGGTCATGTCATAGGAAAGAAGAAGAAGTAAGCTATCAGAGAAGAAGTACAGTAGCAGTGAAGCTATGCACAAGCAAGCGGCTAAGGTGATGATGACAAAAGGAAGATCTACAGTATGGCATGGCTGAGATCTTTACCACTAATGGTAAGATGTGGTGAAGAAGCCTCAAAATCACCATGCCTAGAAATGGTAGAAGATCTAATTCGGTCATAGAAGAAGATCCCTTAGGTGAAGCTTGTCTCTACTTTTTTTTTATCCATCACAGAAGGTAGCTACTGTAACTACGTAGAGGAAGAAGTAGAGGTGGAGCAGATGGAGCTGTCAAGGATCAAGTGTTCATCAAGGGTCAGAAATCCTTCTTGAGGACCAAGTCAAGATGGAAAGCTCAGATCGATGAAGCTTGATGAGAAGGGATGAGAGAGAGGTAATTGCATGTTGGTTTTTGCGTTCAGTTTCCTCTCTTCTCTCTGTCCGAACTAGTTTTGATATTGAAGAAGAAGAAGTTGGCTTGGTTGGACCGGTTTCAACTTTGGAAGCTTCCCCTTCTATAATAAGGGTAAACGGCCAAGGCTTGAGACAAGAAGAAAGAGAGTAAAGAACAGAGTTCTCGTAGCTACCCAAAGCTAACAGAAGTTCTTCTCCTTCAATGTGTTTCATTTTATATTTTCTTTAGTTTTGTCTGTCTTGAATCTCATGGTGAAAAAGGCAAACAGTGTGAGTTTGTAAGAAAAAGCCAATGAGAAAAAAAAAGCAGAAGACGCAAAATTAAAGAAAAAGCCATAGATGTCTTAGAGGTCCTTTGTACATCTGTGTTGTGTATCATGATTCTGTGGGAATCCCCTTACAAGTTGGGTTAGCACTTAGCAGTTGAAAGCTTGGTAGGTGACCAAGTCAAGTTCAGGATTGGGGATATGTTCATACCCTAGGTCGAGCTGTCCGACTCGGAATGTTCAACAGACAAAGCGACCGACCTCTTCAGGTCAGGGCAACCCGACCTCTTTCTAAAGAGCTCGGCCAAGTCACCAGGAAAGCCCAAAGAAGGGCCCAAATAGAGGAACACGCCCCAAATCCTAAGGCAGCCCAAGCCTACAGAGAGAAGGGCGGTTCCATTGAAGATAAAGATGACCTCACTTGAAGATAAGATAAAGATAAGATAAGATAACTAACTTATCTTATCTAAGAAGGTTACCCTACGCCATTATAAATACACTGGAGCACCCAGGTATAACTCATACTCTGATTCTACTCAATACCTACTTAATACCCTTGCTAACTTAAGCATCGGAGTCCCTTGCAGGTACCCCCCACCCTTTAGGGACGAAGGATCAGCACCATCATCAAGTCGGACACAACAGCCCCGACCAGCACAGAAGATCTCATCCGAGATCGACCTATAGTTTCAGGTAACCCATGGAACATTGGCGCCGTTGTCGGGGAACCTGGAAGTCATCCTAGCACCATGGCGGACGACCATGACAACAACCACGACTCGAATCTAGAGGATAGAACGCCACACAAAAACGCGGACACTACACCAAAAGATACTCCCCAAATCAACAATAAGAACTCCCTAAACGAGGGATCCCTGGAGACATTTCAAGATCGGTTAAAACAACTTGAGGAAGACGCTCTAAGTCAACGAGAGGTCGAGAAGGATCTACAAAGAGAAATAAGGCGACGCCAAAAACTGGAAACCAAACTCCTAAAACTTGAAGCTGATGTCAAGACGAAAGCCAGCCGATCCATTCCCGAAGATAACGCACGAAAGGAGCAAGACCCATTCACCAAAGAAATCATGAAGACAAAAATCCCAAAGGACTTT
This sequence comes from Arachis duranensis, assembly GCF_000817695.3. Classification (NCBI taxonomy): domain Eukaryota; kingdom Viridiplantae; phylum Streptophyta; class Magnoliopsida; order Fabales; family Fabaceae; genus Arachis; species Arachis duranensis. Next base: position 80,726,392 of record NC_029776.3, read on the forward strand.
AAACTCCCAGACGTGACCTTATACGACGGCACTACAGATCCCAGCCATCATCTCAGCAACTTCAGAAGCAGAATGTACCTCACCGATGCCTCAGATGCAGTTCGTTGCAAAGCCTTTCTAACTACTTTAACAAAAACAGCAATTAGATGGTTCGACAATCTCCCTCCTAGGTCCATCTCAAGTTTCGACGACATGGCTAAAAGATTCCTGGCCAGATTCTCCATCCAAAAGGACAAAGCTAAACATGCTCCGAGCTTACTAGGAATCAGACAAGGAGAGCGGGAAACCCTGCGTAACTACATGGAGAGATTCAATAAAACATGCATGGATATACAAAACCTTCCAACAGAAGCTGCCATCATGGGTCTCATTAATGGCCTGCGAGAAGGGCCTTTTAGTTAATCTATATCAAAGAAGTGCCCCACGTCTCTAAACAAGGTGCAAGAACGAGCGAAAAAGTACATCAACATGGAAGAAAACTCCCGATTAGGAGAGACCTCAAAGACCGGGTTCACCTTTCGGGATAAAGACAAAGATTCCAAAAAGAAAGAAGATTGCCATGGAGAGAAAATAAAAAATACCACAATTACACACCTCTTTGGGTGTCTCTTGTGGATGTCTACAGAGAGGTTTGCAACACAGAAGAAATACCACCAGCTCGACCACTCAAAGGCAAAAAAGGAGGAGGAAATCGGGCTGAATATTGTGAATACCATCGGATTCGCGGGCACTCCACCAATGAGTGTTTTGACTTAAAAAACGTCATAGAAAAGCTCGTACGAGAAGGAAAGCTAGATCGATACCTGGCCACCCGTGATGATGAACAAAGGAAAAGAAGAAGAGCAGAAGACGTCGGACCAACCGCGCGATCATCCCGGAAGCCAGAAAGACATGTCCACATGATACACGGTGGATTCGCCGGGGGAGGAATCTCCAAATCATCCTGCAAAAGACATCTCAAAGACGTATACCACGTCGCAGAAAAGAAGGAAACACCTGACATCCCGGCGATCACTTTTACCAAGGAAGACGCATCCGGCGTCACGTCAGGGCATGACGATCCCATGGTCATCACTATTATATTGGCAAACGCAAATCTTCACCGCACATTGATAGACCAGGGGAGCTCTGCCGATATCTTATTCAAAACCGCCTTCGACAAACTCGGCTTGGAAGAAAAAGAACTCAGAGCATATCCAGACAGCTTATTCGGGTTAGGAGATACCCCGGTTCAACCAATGGGATACATCCCGCTCCATACAACTTTTGGAAAGGGAAGTCAGTCAAGAACACTCAAAATAGATTACATCGTCGTTGACGTAAGCTCAGCTTACAATGCTCTAATAGGTCGGGCAACGTTAAATCAACTCGGCGCAATAGTCTCGACTCCGCATCTATGCATGAAGTTCCCAACCGCAGAAGGAATAGCCACAGAAAAGGCAGATCAGAAGATGGCACGCCGCTGTTACAACGAAAGTCTAAACCTCAGAGGCAGAGGAGAATAATTCCACACAATCGAGCTCGGTGGAGTTCGGAGGCGGGAGGAGCTCCGCCCACAATCTGAAGGAGAAATAGAGAAAATTCAGATCGGGAACACCCTGGACCAAACAACCAACATCGGCACACTCCTAAAAGGGGACATAAAAGAATCACTCATACAGTTCCTATGCGACAATGCCGACCTCTTTGCGTGGAAAGCCGCAGACATGCCAGGCATAGATCCCAAACTAATGTGCCACAAGCTAGCAGTCTACCCAGGATCTCGGCCGGTACAACAAAGGCGCAGAAAACTAGGACCAGAACGTTCTCAAGCAGTGGAAGAACATGTACGAGCTCTACTGGAGGCAGGCTTCATAAAAGAAGTCAAATATCCGCTATGGCTTGCTAATGTCGTTTTGGTAAAAAAGTCAAATGGGAAGTGGAGAATGTGCACCGACTATACCGATCTCAACAAAGCTTGCCCGAAAGATCCTTATCCGCTCCCAAACATCGACGCACTGGTAGATGCCTCCTCCGGATACAAATACCTCTCCGTTATGGACGCATACTCGGGATATAACCAAATCCCAATGTACCCACCCGACCAAGAAAAAACCTCTTTCTTAACCCCAAAGGCAAATTAATGCTACATTGTTATGCCCTTCGGTCTCAAAAACGCGGGAGCCACTTACCAAAGATTAATGAACAAAGTTTTTTCGGATCACATCGAAAATATCATGGAGGTCAATGTAGACGACATGCTAGTGAAGACACAAAATGAAGAGATGTTATTATCCGACCTGACACAAGTATTCAACACCATAAGACGACACGGCATGCGATTCAATCCCACAAAATGTACCTTCACAGTAGAAGCTGGTAAATTCTTGGGTTTTATGATCACACATAGAGGAATCAAGGTAAACCCGGACAAGTGCAGGGCCATACTCGACATGAAAAGCCCGACTTGTATCAAAGAGGTACAACAACTCAATGGGCGGTTCGCAGCCTTGTCCAAATTTCTGGCAGGATCCGCAATAAGATCTCTCCCCTTCTACGCCACTCTAAGGAAGGGAAAGGAGTTTGAATGGACAGTTGAATGTGAGCAAGCCTTCCAAGACTTCAAAAAATTTCTAGAACAGCCACCTATATTAAGTCGGCCACGGGAAGGAGAACCACTCATCTTGTACCTCGTAGTGGGAAATCGGACAATAGCCTCAACACTGGTCCGAGAAGACAACATTGGGCAACAACCCATATACTTTATCAGCAAAGCGTTACAAGGGTCCGAGCAGAACTACCAAAAAATAGAAAAGTTCGCTTACGCTCTCATAATAACATCTCGATGACTTCGCCCATATTTCCAGTCTCACACCATTAAAATTCGGACCAACCAGCCCATAAAAGGAATCTTACAGAAAACAGACTTAGCAGGCAGAATCTTGCAATGGGTAGTCGAGTTGTCCAAATTTGACCTTCAATATGAAGCTCGGACGGCCATCAAATCTCAATATCTGACCGACTTTATTGCGGAATTTAGGGACACACCGAAAATCCCCACAGAATGGAATCTATACGTGGACAGCTCCTCAAATAAAAAGGGAAGTGGCGCAGGCATAATAATCGAAAGCGACCAGGGGACCCAGATCGAACTCTCCCTCAAATTTGGGTTCCCTGCCTCAAACAATCAAGCGGAATATGAGGCACTACTAGCTGGTTTGAAGCTGGCTAGGGAGGTTGGAGCTCAAAAACTTATCATCTTCAGTGACTCACATGTAGTCACTTCACAAATAACAGGCAGCTACCAAGCCAAAGATCCCACTATGAAAAAGTACATGGACAAAACCAGGGAACAGCTCGGACAACTCAGAGAGTATGAGATTCGACACATACCCCAAGAACAGAATGCCCGGGCCGATGCACTCTCAAAACTAGCCAGCACCAAACCAGGAGGCAACAATAGAAGCCTTATCCAAGGAATTCTACAGAAGCCATCAATCTTAGAAGAAGAAAAGGTCCTAGCCATAACAGGTCGCGATAAGGGATGGATGACCCCCATAATTAATTACCTCACAAGAGAGGCCCTTCCTACAGATGAGAAAGAGGCAAAGAGGTTAAAACGGGAAGCACAATACTATACCATCATAGATAATACTTTATACAAAAGAGGGATTTCAACACCATTACTAAAATGAGTGCCGACTTTCAACACTAAGGATATCTTAGAAGAAGTACACAGTGGCATTTGTGGCAATCACCTCGGAGCGCAAGCACTCGCCAAAAAAGTACTACGGGTAGGATTCTATTAGCCAACCCTACAAAAAGAAGCCACAGAATTTGTAAGGACATGTTCACCATGTCAAAAGCATGCCAACTTCCACACCGCTCTGCCAGAGGAACTCATCAGCGTAACCTCACCTTGGCCATTCGCAAAATGGGGACTCGATCTCCTCGGACCTTTTTCTCAAGGATCAGGACAAGTCAAATTCCTCATAGTAGGAATAGACTACTTCACAAAATGGATCGAGGCAGAACCACTAGCCAATGCCACAGCTCAAAGAAGTCGGAAATTCCTGTATAGAAATATCGTCACAAGGTTCGGAGTTCCATACTCCATCATTACAGACAATGGTACCCAGTTCACAGACGCAGGCTTCAGAAAACTAGCGGCCGACCTGAATATAAAATAACAATTCACCTCTGTTGAGCACTCCCAAGCCAATGGACAAGCCGAAGCTGCTAACAAAGTTATATTGGTAGGGATAAAATGGAGATTACAGGATGCAAAGGGAGCCTAGGCTGAGGAGCTCCCACAAGTCCTATGGGCGTACCGAACGACTCCACATTCCACGACAAAGAAGTCACCCTTCTGATTAGCTTACGGAATGGAGGCAATGATTCCAGTGGAGATCAAAGAAGGATCACCCAGAGTAATCCATTATAGTGAAAAAATCAATTCCCAACTTCAAAAGGAAGAGCTCGACTTACTTCCAGAAATCCGAGAGAAAGCTCGGATAAGGGAAGAGGCGCTGAAAAGACGAATGGCCTCCAGATACAATCGAAAAGTAATACAGCGGGCCTTTGTTGAAAACAACCTTATCCTAATCCGAAACGATATAGGAACAACTCGACCTGGAGAAGGAAAGCTGGCAGCAAACTAGAAAGGACCCTTCCGAGTCATAGAAATATTGGGAAAGGGCTACTACAAACTTTCCGAACTCGACGGACGAGAGCTTCCTAGATCATGGCACGCCTGCGACCTAAGAAGGAACTTATAGCTAGGGGTGATGAAAGATCTTGGACAAGGCGCACTATTTTTCCTGAAAAAGGTTTTTTAACGAAGCATCCCCCAAGACCTACAAATCACCCGACTTAGGAAATTAACTCCTCATGTATATTTGCATTTTCCTTTAATAAAATTTGTTCAGATTCTCTATAAACGCTCAAGTCGTATTATTCTGAAAATATTCATCACCCAATTATAAAGCTACAGATCAACAAAAAGTGAAAAACGAATTCACTGTGCGATCACGATAAAAACGAGGGCTAAAAACCCAAATTCTACAAAATCGGCAAAGATGAAAACAGAATAATGCAAGAAGTTATAGAAAGTGATCCATAGAAAGGACCTGACGAGGACTTAATAAAATGGATTGCTATAAAATAACTTAAAGACTGGCCGGCACAAAAATTCGGACCAGCCACAACAACCCAAGTTATAAGTAAAGCCCTAAAAAGAGGTCTGGCCAACCCTATAAAAGAGGATTACTATAACTTCGAAGTGCCCGACATGAGGAAGTCGGACTCCTACAAAAAAGTTACAAAAAATAATCCTTGAAAGAGACCTGAACAAGGTCCAAGAAAGAGGATTATCACGTAACTCGACAGGGACCGACGTGACAAAGTTGGCCCGGAAAGAAAAAGTTACAAAAGATAATCCCTGAAAGAGACCTAAAACGAGGTCTAAAAAAGAGGATTATCAAGTAACTTGACAGGTCAGACGTGACAAAGTCGGTCCGGAAAGAAAAAGTTACAAAAGATAATCCCTGAAAGAGACCTAAAATGAGGTCCAAAAAAGAAGATCATCAAGTAACTCGACAGGGCCCGACGTGACAAAGTCGGCCCAGAAAGATAAAGCTACGAAAGGTAATCCCTAAAAGAGACCTGAACAAAGTCCAGGAAGGAGGATTACCAAGAAAACTCGACAGGGCCCGACCTAATGAAGTCGGCCCAGAAAGACGTAAAGCTACAAAGGTAATCCCCCAAAAGAGACCTGAACAAAGTCCAAGAAAGAGGATTACCAAGCAAACTTGACAGGATCCGACATGATGAAGTCAGGCCCAGGACACAGAAATTACCAACGAAATCCCCAAAAGAGATCTAAACGAGGTCCAAAAAGGAGGATTACAAACAAAACCAAACCAAATAATTAAGATGATCATGTCGGACAAAATCCCAGCCTACTAAGGTACCAAGATGAGTGCAAGCAGACATGATATAAAAGCTACTAAGTTATGATAATAAACTCCAGAGGCCATCAAAGACCAGCCCCAGAAGCTCGAGAACTACTTTGTTTTTCAAAATAAAGTTGCTAAACGAGCAACCAAAGGAAGTATCAAACAGTCACCAAAACGCCAGTTACAAAGATAAAGAGTTCAAAAGCCCACAAAACGGGCTATACACAAACATGACAGAGAAATCATAGAGGATCCAAAGGCTTCCCAGTAGCAGCATCTTGGGGAGAAAGAGGGCGAGTCTGAAGGGGAACCGCGTCTACTGTCCCGTCATCTCGGTTCAAAATTTGGACATCTGGATCAAATTCCGGCCGAATAGCTTCAACTGTTGAGGTTGAGGAAGGCGGGGCAATAGAGGCTTTGGCAGAAGTAACGGAGGAGGGACGACATCATCATCATCATTGGGGTCATCGGGGACAATCTTACCATCCTTCACAACATTGTCCAAGCTGAATAGCGCAAGATCAGCCCCCGGGGCAATAACCTGAACCTGCTCCCTCAGATTCTCATAAGCAGCAGTTACACTGCCTACAAGATGACCTTGGAGCTCAGCATAATCAGCTCGGGCAGACTCTAACTCCTCCCTAAGACCCATCAGCTCCTTATAAGTGGTAACATAGCTATCCTTATGTTTTAGTGCCGTATCCTTGGCCAGTTGCGCAGCAGCCGCCAGACCAACAGACTGGGCCTTCTCCCCCTTCAGCTCCTTTTCCAGCTCGGACACCTTCACCTCGAGCTCCTCCTTCAAACCCTTGATTCGGTCAAACTCTGACTTCGCCTCCTCCATAAAAGCCTTGGTAGCATGAATAGGGAGATCTTGAGTAGTTCGGTATAGAGCCGCTCCCATGTGTGCCAGCGTAATACCGCTCCGGGTAATATAATCCAAATGACGAAGAATGGATACATCGTCAGTAGGCATGACACCATAGGGAGCAATCTGTTGATCCACAAATCCAACTGCATCAAAGTCGGGAGCACCAAGATTAAACGGCTCGATAGTCCGAGGTCTTTTTGGAAGAGGAGCGATTGAAGGAGTAGAGGTACCATCTGAAGTTTGAGGCAGATCAACCAAACGAACCCGAGGGGTCGGGATCATCCTCCTCGGCCCAGGAGAGCTCAGGACAGACGGTTTTGACAAAGCCTGGGAGGACCCTTTCCCGACCACCTTGGCTGGAACGTTCTGAACCGCGGTAGCTTTCCTTGCCTTCTTAAAGGCCTTCAGTGAGTCATTATTCTTCGACATCTCTGAAAAATAAAGAAAAATACAAACGACTTATGAATACCCAGAAAAGAAAGCAAGAAAACAAAGACAGGAGAACACAGTCTATAAAATACCCAGCACAGCACGAATCAAGGACGGATCCCCCAGAAATTTCTTGGTCTCAAGATGAGGAGGTTCCCCCCCAAATATCCTCCAAAGCAGCAACAAAGGCCTGCTCGACCTCATCTAGCATCTCCCAGGTATACCTAGACACAACTACATTTCTCTGCGACTCTAAAGGAAAACGAGGCTCGTCATTCTCATCCAGGAAGAAAGGGCGAGCTCCTTCAACAGCTCAGATCTTGAATAAGTAATTCTTAAAATCGCGGAAAGACTGATCATACATGGAGAAGACTTTATGCCCCTGGGCCGACCTAAAAGAAATCCAATAAGCTTTCTTTTTGGTAGTCCCAGGTTTGGTCAACACAAACAAATACAGAAAAAGAGTCAAAGAGGGCTTAATGCCGAATTCATGACAAACCATCTGAAAAATATTAATAAAACCCAAAGAATTCGGGTGAAGCTGAGATGGGGCCACGTTACAAGACCACAACAAGTCGGTCTCAAAGGAAGAAAAAGGAAGAGTAATATCCATCTGGCTAAAAAAGAAATCATATGCATAGAAGAAAGGATGCTCCCCCTGGGTCAAAGTAGGAAAGCAGACCCAGTCATCAGAGTCAGGTGCCATCAACTCATAGTTGCATTCTTGATTCTCACTACTACATATCCGATGGTGTTTTCTAAGTGCCGCACAGAACTCCGAATTAGCCAGAGATACACATAGCAGCACAAGGGAGTCCAACGAGTCAGACATTCCCTCGGGAACTTTAGAGGACGCCTCGACAATATTTTTGCGAGAAGACATGGTTAACTAGTCTTACAAGAAGAAAAGGAGATTGGATTACTCATAAAAAACACCTCGGACACTAATTGAACAACTCGGGCACAAACGGAGGCAACTCACAAAATTAAAGCATACAGGTGTCAGAGAAACCAGGAAAAGCAAGAAAAGGAAACCCCAGGACCCAATCCAAAAGGTTCCAGGGGCATCCTTTGGAGGCAGAAAGAAGATTCAGGGAAGCCTACAAGCCTACATCTTTTCACATCCCAACAAAAGCAAATAAAGTCATCAAAATAAGCGCTATTACAACTTCAGTCCACCCAACAGCAAGAACATGCCAAACGACCAAACGGAAAAACAAATAAAGGCGCAATAGTTTTCAAAAATCAAATGAATCAGACAACAACATACAAAAGCCTTAGGAAGCTTTAAACTGCCAAGGGAACATCAGAGAAGAAAAAGCCAGAAAACGCAGCAACAAAATACAAAAAAGCGAAAAGGTTTAAACTTTTCCAAATATACACTCAAACAAAAATCCTACTGCACCAGGAAGTAGAACAATGCAAGCAAAAAGAGAAGACGAACCAACCTGAAAAAGGAGAAGCGCGCGGAGAGCAAAGACGAAGAGACCAAGAGTAGTCGTCAAAAGCAAGAAGAGCACCCACGATCGCCAAGAAAACGTCACAAAAGGAAGTGAGAAAATCACAGAGAAAAACAAAAAAGAGAGAAAGAAGGTTACGAAGAAGAGAAACCGTTTTTCAAATGCGAAGTTTAAAAATAAAGAGACCCAGAGAAAGCAGAGCATTAAAATCCCATTAATGAGGGTGTTAAACCCTCACACGTTTCCAAAGCTAGAGCGCTAAATGCAAAAGCGCGCGCTTTTAAAGAAGCAGAAACGTTCTGCATTCGGAAAGGAGCTCTACAAAGATAAAGCGACAAAATGCTCGAGTTCGGCTTTACCCGAGCAGGCTCGAAGTCCCAAACTCGATCTCCAGATAAAGACCGAGCTCGAGCAGGGGCACTGTTTATACCTTGGGTCGAGCTGTCCGACCAGGGATGTTCGACAGACAAAGCGACCGACCTCTTCAGGTCAGGGCAACCCGACCTCTTTCTAAAGAGCTCGGCCAAGTCACCAGGAAAGCTCAAAGAAGGGCCCAAATAGAGGAACACGCCCCAAATCCTAAGGCAGCCCAAGCCTACAGAGAGAAGGGCGGTTCCCTTGAAGATAAAGATGACCTCACTTGAAGATAAGATAACTAACTTATCTTATCTAAGAAGGTCACCCTACACCATTATAAATACACTGGAGCACCCAGGTATAACTCATACTCTGATTCCACTCAATACCTGCTTAATACCCTTGATAACTTAAGCATTGGAGTCCCTTGCAGGTACCCCCCACCCTTCAGGGACGAAGGATCAGCACCATCATCAAGTCGGACACAACAGCCCCGACCAGCACAGAAGATCTCATCCGAGATCGACCTATATTTTCAGGTAACCCATGGAATAGGATAGATTCTAGACTTGTCCCGGATAGGAAGGGTAGTTCCTAGGGAGAATTGGTGTTTGTAATCAAGATGATTATAGTGAAATTCAATCATTGTTGTGATGGAGACTGGATGTAGGCTGCACTGCACTTAGCAGCTGAACTAGGATACTTCTTGGTGTGATTCTCTCTCTCTCTCTTCTACTCCATTTCTGGTTCCATTTCATAGGAGACAAAATTGAAAAATATCTCCTATCTGGTTATGAGACAAAATGAAAATGTCTTTTGGCTAGGTACGAGACAAAAATAAGAAAAATCTCCTATAGCTATTTCAAAGGGTAGAAAGTAATACTCAACAAAAAGGGGCTAGGAAAAATTGTGACTCATACTTTTCACAACTCGAACAATTCCTAGCAACGGCGCCAAAAATTTGATAGGCAAAATTGTGACTCATACTTTTCACAACTCGAACAATTCCTAGCAATGGCTCAAAAAACTTGGTGCACAATACTATGGTTCACACACATTCTTCACAACTTCGCACAACTAACCAGCAAGTGCACTGGGTCGTCCAAGTAATAAACCTTACATGAGTAAGGGTCAATCCCACGGAGATTGTTGGCATGAAGCAAGCTATGGTCATCTTGTAAATCTCAGTCAGGCGGATTCTAATGGTTATAATGGTTTTCGAATATAAAGATAAATAAAGCATAAAATAAAGATAGAGATACTTATGTAATTCATTGGTGGGAATTTCAGATAAGCGCATAAAGATATTGTGTTCCTTCTGAATCTCTGCTTTTCTACTGCTTTCATCCAATCATTCTTACTCCTTTCCATGGCAAGCTGTATGTTGGGGGATCACCGTTGTCAATGGCTACCGTCCGTCCTCTCAGTGAAAATGGTCCAGGTGCGTTGTCATCGCACGGCTGATCATCTGTCGGTTCTCGATCATGTAAGAATAGGATTTACTATCCTTTTGCGTTGTCACCACGCCTTACAGTCACGAGTTTGAAGTTTGTCACAGTCATTCAATCCCTGAATCCTACTCGGAATACCATAGACAAGGTTTAGACTTTTCGGATTCTCAAGAATGCTGCCAATGGATTCTAGCTTATACCACAAAGATTCTGATTAAGGAATCCAAGAGATATTCATTCAAGCTTATTTGCATGTAGAACGAAAGTGGTTGTCAGGCACACGTTCATAAGTGAGAATGGTGATGAGCGTCACATAATCATCACATTCATTGGGTTCTTGGATGTGAATGGATATCTTAGAATAAGAATAAGCATGAATTGAATAGAAGAACAATAGTATTTTGCATTAATACTCGAGGTACAGCAGAGCTCCACACCATAATCTATGGTGTGTAGAAACTCCACCGTAGAAAATACATAAGTGAAAATAAGGTAGGCATGGCTGTGAGGCCAAACCCCAATGCCTAAGGACTAACAATAATCAAAGATGTTCCAAAAGCTCGTCCAAAGATCTCCAAATACAATAATAAAAAGTCCTATTTATACTAGACTAGTTACTAGGGTTTACAGAAATAAGTCTAAGTGTAGAAATCCACTTCAGGGACCCACTTTGGTGTGTGCTTGGGCTGAGCTTGAGCTTTACACGTGCAGAGGCTTCTCTTGGGGTTAAACGCCAAGTTGTAACGTGTTTTGGCGTTTAACTCTAGTTTGTGACGTGTTTCTAGCGTTTTACTCCAGAATGCAGCATGAAGCTGGCGTTAAACGCCAGTTTGCATCATCTAAACTCGAATAAAGTATGGACTATTATATATTTCTAGAAAGCCCTGGATGTCTACTTTCCAACACAATTAAGAGCGCGTCATTTGGAGTTCTGTAGCTCCAGAAAATCTATTTCGAGTGCAGGGAGGTCAGAATCCAACAGCATCTGTAGTCCTTTTTCAGCCTCCTATCAGATTTTTGCTCAGGTCCCTCAATTTCAGCCAGAAAATACCTGAAATCACAGAAAAACACACAAACTCATAGTAAAGTATAGAAATGTGAATTTTTCATAAATACTAATAAAAATATCCCTAAAAGTAGCTAGATCCTACTAAAAACTACCTAAAAACAATGCCAAAAAGCGTATAAATTATCCGCTCATCATAACACCAAACTTAAATTGTTGCTTGTCCCCCCGAGCAACTGAAAATTAAATAGGATAAAAAGAAGAAAATATACTATAAATCCCAAAATATCAATGAATATTAGTTCTAATTAGATGAGCGGGACTTGTAGCTTTTTGCTTCTGAACAGTTTTGGCATCTCACTTTATCCTCAGAAGTTTAGAATGATTGGCATCCATAGGAACTCAGAGTTCAGATAGTATTATTGATTCTCCTAGTTAAGTGTGTTGATTCTTGAACACAGCTACTTTTATGAGTCTTGGCCGTGGCCCTAAGCACTTTGTTTTCCAGTATTACCACCAGATACATAAATGCCACAGACACATGACTGGGTGAACCTTTTCAGATTGTGACTCAGCTTTGCTAAAGTCCCCAGTTAGAGGTTTCCAGAGCTATTAAGCACACTCTTTTTGCTTTGGATCACGACCTTAACCACTCAGTCTCAAGCTTTTCACTTGGACCTTCATGACACAAGCACATGGTTAGGGACAGCTTAATTTAGCCGTTTAGGCCTGGATTTTATTTCCTTGGGACCTCCTATCCATTGATTCTCAAAGCCTTGGATCCTTTTTACCCTTACCTTTTGGTTTTAAGGGCTATTGGCTTTTTCTGCTTGCTTTTTCTCTTTCTTTCTTAAATTTTTTTTCGTAAGCTTTTTCTTCACTGCTTTTTCTTGCTTCAAGAATCAATTTTATGATTTTTCAGATCATCAATAACATTTCTCTTTTTCATCATTCTTTCAAGAGCCAACAATTTTAACATTCATAAACGACAAGATCAAAAATATGCACTGTTCAAGCATTCATTCAGAAAACAAAAAGTATTGTCACCACATCCATATAATTAAACCAATTTCAAGGATGAATTCGAAACTCATGTACTTCTTGTTCTTTTGTATTAAAAACATTTTTCATTTAAGAAAGTGAAGGATTCATGGAATTATTCATAGCCTTAAGACATAGTTACTAAGTACTAATGATCATGTAGTAAAGACTCAAAACATAGACAAACATATAGCATAAAACTGAAAAATAGAGAGATAAGAATAAGGAAGTTAAGGAATCAGTCCACCTTAGTGAGGGTGGCCCCTTCTTCTTGAAGGACCAATGGTGTTCTTGAGCTCCTCTATGTCTCTTCCTTGCCTTTGTTGCTCCTCCCTCATAGCTCTTTGATCTTCTCTAATCTCATTGAGAATGATGGAGTACTCTTAGTGTTCCACCCTTAATTGGTTCATGTTATGACTCAATCCTTCTAGAGAAGTGTTGAGTTATTTCCAATAGTTGTTTGGAGAAAAATGCATCCCTTGAGGCATCTCAGGGATTTCTTGATGATGAGCTTCCTCATGCGTCTCTTGAGATCCATGAATGGGCTCTCTTATTTGCTCCATCCTCTTCTTAGTGATGGGCTTGTCCTCTTCAATGAGGATGTCTCCTTTTATGATAACTCCAGCTAAGTTGCATAGATGGCAAATGAGATGAGGAAAAGCTAGCCTTGCCAAGGAGGAGGGCTTTTCGGCTACTTTGTAGAGTTCTAGAGAGATGACTTCATGAACTTCTACTTCCTCTCCAATCATAATGCTATGGATCATGATGGCCCAATCCACAGTTACTTCAGATCGGTTGCTAGTGGGGATGATGGAATGTTGGATGAACTCCAACCATCCTCTAGCCACAGGCTTAAGGTCCAGTCTTCTCAATTGAATCGGCTTGCCTTTTGAGTTTTTTTCCATTGAGCTCCTTCCACACATATGTCCATGAGGACTTGGTCCAACCTTTGATCAAAGTTGACCCTTCTAGTGTAGGGGCGTGCGTCTTCTTGCATCATAGGCAAGTTGAACACCAACCTTACGTTCTCCAGACTGAAATCTAAGCATTTTCCCCGAACCATTGTAAGCCAATTCTTTGGGTTTGGGTTCATACTTTGATCATGGTTCCTAGTGATCCATGCGTTTTCATAGAACTCTTGAACCGTTAAGATTCTGACTTGTTGAATGGGATTGGAGAGAACTTCCCATCCTCTTCTTCTAATCTCTTGTCGGATCTTCGGATATTTGCCCTTTTTGAGTTTAAAAGGGACCTCAGGGATCACCTTTTTCTTGGCCACAACTTCATAGAAGTGGTCTTGATGGGCTTTTGAGATGAATCTCTCTATCTCCCATGACTCAGAGGTGGAAGCAATTGCCTTCCCTTTCCTCTTTCTTGAGGTTTCTCTGGCCTTAGATGCCATCAATGGTTATAAAAAAACAAAAAAAATCTATGCTTTTACCACACCAAACTTAGAATGTTGCTCAACCTCGAGCAAAAGAAGAAAGAATAGAAGAAGAAGAAGATATGGATGAGAGGGAGAGAGGTGTGGGTTTCGGCCAAGGAGGAGAAGAGAGGATTGTGTTGTGTGAAAATGAAGAAGGATGGAGGGGTTTAAATAGTGGAGGGAAAGGGGTTTGGGTTCGGTCATTTAGGGTGGGTTTGGGTGGAAAAGAGATTTTGAATTTGAAGGTAGGTGGGGTTTACGGGGAAGAGTGGATGGATGTGATTGGTGAAGGGATAATGGGGAAGAGAGATTGAGGTGATTGGTGAAGGGTATAGTGGTATTGGATTGTGTGAAGAAGAGAGAAGTGGGGTAGGTGGGAATCCTGTGGGATCCACAGATCCTGAGGTGATTCTGTGGGATTCACAGATCTTGAGGTGTCAAGGATTTCTCATCCCTGCATCTTTTAGGCGTGTAAAACGCCCTCTATATCCAATCCTGGCATTTAACGCAAGACTGCAGCTTGTTTCTGGCATTAAACGCCCAAATGTAGCCTGTACCAGCCTGATACTTGTTTCTGGTGTTAAACGCCAGATTGGTGCTTGTTTCTGGCGTTAAACGCCAAACAGATGCTTGTTTCTGGCGTTTAAACGCCAGACAGCTCTTCCTCCAGGGTGTGCTTTTTCTTCTGCTATTTTTTATTCTGTTTTTAATTGTTTTGTGACTCCATATGATCATAAACCTAATAAAACATAAAAGAACATTAGAAATATAGATAAATAAAAATTGGGTTGCCTCCCAATAAGCACTTCTTTAATGTCAATAGCTTGACAGTGAGCTCTCATGGAGCTTCACAGATGATCAGAGCATGATGAGGGCCTCCCAACACCAAACTTAGAGTTTGAGTGTGGGGGTTCAATACCAAACTTAGAGTTTGGTTGTGGCCTCCCAACACCAAACTTATAGTTTGATTGTGGGGGCTTTGTTTGACTCTGTATTGAGAGAAGCTTTTCATGATTCCTCTCCATGGTTGGAGAGGAAGATCCTTGAGCTTTAAACACAAGGTAGTCCCCATTCAATTGAAGGACTAGCTCTCCTCTGTCAACATCAATCACAGCTCCTGCTGTGGCTAGGAAGGGTCTTCCAAGGATGATGCATTCATCCTCATCCTTCCCAGTGTCTAGGATTATGAAATCAATAGGGATGTTGGTGGACGAAATTGTGATTCCTATTTTGTGCCTTTTGGTATCATTGTAAAATTATGGAATTTAAGAAATTGGCACGAGTGGATACAACTCCGTTCAACTAACCAGCAAGTGTACTGGGTCGTCCAAGTAATAAACCTTACGTGAGTAAGGGTCGAATCCACAGAGATTGTTGGTATGAAGCAAGCTATGGTCACCTTGCAAATCTCAGTCAGGCAGATTAAAATTGTTTATGGGTTTTCGAAAATTAAGTTAAGGAAATAAACAATAAAAGGGATAGAATACTTATGCAGATTCATTGGTGGGAATTTCAGATAAGCGGATGGAGATGCTGTAGAGCCCAAGGACTCCTGCTCTCCTACTGCTTCTACTCAATCCTTCTTACTCCTTTCCATGGCAAGCTTTGTATAGGGGTTCACCATCAACTGTGGCTACTTTCTTCCTCTCGGGGAAATACCCTGTGCGGCTGTCACTCGCACAGCTAACCAGTCTGGAGGCATCACCCATGGCTGATGGCTACATCCCATCCTCGCAGTGAAAACTAATGCACGCACTCTGTCACAGTACGGCTAATCACCGGTTGGTTCCCGCTCCTACTGGAATAGAATCCCTCTTTTGCGTCTGTCACTAACGCCCAGCAGGTTAAAGTTTGAAGCACGTCACAGTCATTCATTA
>NC_029776.3:80744776-80745038 GCF_000817695.3 Arachis duranensis
ATAGTTCTTTGGATTCGGGTTCATACTTTGATCATGGTTCCTAGTGATCCATGCATTGGCATAGAACTCTTGAACCATCAACATTCCAACTTGTTGCATGGGGTTGGTTATGACTTCCCAACCTCTTTTTTGGATTTCATGTCGGATTTCCGGATACTCATTCTTTTTGAGCTTGAAAGGGACCTCGGGGATCACCTTCTTCTTTGCCACAACATCATAGAAGTGGTCTTGATGGCTCTTGGAGATGAATCTCTCCTTCTCC
>NC_029776.3:80745130-80745475 GCF_000817695.3 Arachis duranensis
GAAACTCCGGTCTTGGGTGCCATTGATGGTGAATGAAAAATAAAAAGCTTAGGCTTTTTACCACACCAAACTTAAAATTTGCTCGTCCTCGAGCAAAAAAGAAAAGAAGAGTAGAAGAAGAAGAAGAGAATGTTGGTAGAGAAGGAGATGGGGGTTCGGCTATATGAGAGAAGAAGGGGTTTTTGTTGTGTGAAAATGAAGAAGAAAGGAGAGGTATTTATAGGGAGGGGGAGGGTTAGGTTTCGGCCATATTGGGTGGGAATGGGTGGGAAATTGAATTTGAATTTTATGAGGGTAGGTGGGGTTTATGGGGAAGAGGAGGTTGATGTGAATGGTGCATGGGGA
>NC_029776.3:80745650-80746670 GCF_000817695.3 Arachis duranensis
AGGTGGGGATCCTGTGGGGTCCACAGATCCTGAGGTGAAAAGAAATACCATTCCTTCACCCTATAGGCGTGTAAATTGCCTTCATGCATCATTCTGGCGTTCAAACGCCCATTGGTGCATGTTCTGGGCGTTAAATGCCCATGTGATGCTTGTTTCTGGCGTTGAACGCCAGTTTCAAGCTTGTTTCTGGTGTTCAGCGCCAGATTGTCCTCTGTGTGTGCATCCTGGCGTTAAACGCCAGGATGTAGCTTGTTTTGGGCGTTCAGCGCCAGAAAGATGCTCTGTTCTGGCGTTGAATGCCAGCCAGATGCATCGTCTGGGCGTTGAACGCCAACCCGTGCGTCCTCCAGGGTGAAAATTTTTTTCTTCTGTTTTTGACTCTGTTTTTAATTTCTTTGATTTTTTTTCGTGACTCCTCATGATCATGTACCTAATTCAACACAAAAATAACACCAAAACAAAATAAAATAAAATTAGATAAATAAAATTGGGTTGCCTCCCAACAAGCACTTCTTTAATGTCAATAGCTTGACAGTGGTTCTCATGGAACCACAAGATGATCAGGTCAATTTAGTGTGTTGTCTCCACACCAAACTTAGAGTTTGGATATGGAATTTGAACACCAAACTTAGAGTTTGGTTGTGGCCTCACAACACCAAACTTAGAGTTTGATTGTGTGGGCTCTTCTTGACCTTGAACTGAGAGAAGCTCTTCATGCTTACTCTCTTTTGTCACAGAGGGATGGCCATGTGCTTGAAACACAAGGTATTCCCCATTTAATTGAAGGACTAACTCTCCTCTGTTGACATCTATCACAACTTCTGCTGTGGCTAGGAAAGGTCTTCCTAGGATGATGCATTCATCATCTTCCTTCCTAGTATCTAGGATTATGAAATCAGCAGGGATGTAAAGGCCTTCAACCTTCACTAGCACGTCCTCTACCATTCCATAAGTTTGTCTCATTGACTTGTCTGCCAATTGTAATGAGAACAATGCAGGTTGTACCTCAATGATCCCCAA
>NC_029776.3:80748661-80750359 GCF_000817695.3 Arachis duranensis
ATGAAGAAGGAAATTCGGATTTGTGGATGAAGAGAGGTGAAGAGAAGTGTTAGTAATTAAATAATTAAATAGAATAAGAGAAGAGAAAGAATTTTTCGAAAATAATTTTGAAAAAGAAGTTAGTAATTTCAAAAATTAAAAATAAAATAAGTTTAAAATTAAAATTTAAAACAATTAAAAAGACTTTTTTGAAAAAGAGAGGGAGAATTTTCGAAAATTAGAAAGGGATAGGTAGTTAGGTGGTTTTGAAAAAGATGAGAAACAAACAAAAAGTTAGTTAGTTGATTGAAAAAGATTTGAAATCAAATTTTGAAAAAGATAAGAAGATAAGAAGTTAGATAAGATATTTTGAAATCAAATTTTGAAAAAGATAAAGTTTTTGAAAAAGATAAGATAAAAGATAAAAGATATATTTGAAAAAGATATTTTGAAAAAGATTTAATTTTTAAAATTGACTTAACTAACAAGAAACTACAAGATAAGATTCTAGAACTTAAAGATTGAACCTTTCTTAACAAGAAAGTAACAAACTTCAAAATTTTGAACCAATCACATTAATTGTTAGCTAATTTTCGAAAATTTGATAAAAAGAGAAGAAAAAGATTTTGAAAAAAGATTTTTGAAATTTTCGAAATTTAAAAAAAAAATGAAAAAGATATGATTTTTGAAAAAGATTTTGAAAAGGTAAGATTTTTAAAATTGAAATTTTGACTTGACTTGTAAGAAACAACTAATTTTAAAAATTTTTGACCAAGTCAACCCAAAATTTCGAAAATTTGGAGGGAAATAAGGAAAAGATATTTTTTTGAATTTTGAATTTTTTAATTATGAAAGAGAAAAACAACAAAAATACTCAATGCATGAAATTTTTAGATCAAAACAATGAATGCATGCAAGAATGCTATGAATGTCAAGATGAACACCAAGAACACTTTGAAGATCATGATGAACATCAAGAACATTATTTTGAAAAATTTTTGATGCAAAGAAAACATGCAAGACACCAAACTAAAAAATCTTTAATGCATGGACTCTAACAAACAAAAAATGCATATGAAAAACAACAAACAACACAAAACAAGAAATCATCAAGAAAAATTTTAAAAGCATGCAATTGACACCAAACTTAAAAATTAACACAAGACTCAAACAAGAAATACAAAATATTTTTGATTTTTATGATTTTCTAATTTTTTTTGTATTTTTATTAATTTTTTCGAAAATACTTTTTGGAAAAACGAAGAATAAAAGAAAAAATTTTTGAAAAAGATTTTTGAAAAGAAAATTACCTAATCTGAGCAACAAGATGAACCGTCAGTTGTCCATACTCGAACAATCCCCGGCAACGGCGCCAAAAACTTGGTGGACGAAATTGTGATTCCTATTTTGTGCCTTTTGGTATCATTGTAAAATTATGGAATTTAAGAAATTGGCACGAGTGGACACAACTCCGTTCAACTAACCAGCAAGTGTACTGGGTCGTCCAAGTAATAAACCTTACGTGAGTAAGGGTCGAATCCATAGAGATTGTTGGTATGAAGCAAGCTATGGTCACCTTGCAAATCTCAGTCAGGCAGATTAAAATTGTTTATGGGTTTTCGAAAATTAAGTTAAGGAAATAAACAATAAAAGGGATAGAATACTTATGCAGATTCATTGGTAGGAACTTCAGATAAGCGGATGGAGATGCTGTAGAGC
>NC_029776.3:80750986-80756219 GCF_000817695.3 Arachis duranensis
AGGCATTTCTTGGCGTCAAACTCCAGGTTATGACGTGTTTTGGGCGTTTGACTCCGGATCATGACGTTTTTCTGGCGTTTAACTCCAGACAGCAGCGTGTACTTGGCGTTTAACGCCAAGTTACGTCGTCATTCTTCGAATAAAGTATGGACTATTATATATTGCTGGAAATCCCTGGATGTCTACTTTCCAACGCTGTTGAGAGCGCGCCAATTGGAGTTCTGTAGCTCCAGAAAATCCATTTCGAGTGCAGGGAGGTCAGAATCCAACAGCATCAGCAGTCCTTTTGTCAGCCTTCTTCAGAGTTTTGCTCAAATCCCTCAATTTCAGTCAGAATTTACCTGAAATCACAGAAAAACACACAAACTCATAGTAAAGTCCAGAAATGTGAATTTAGCATAAAAACTAATGAAAACATCCCTAAAAGTAGCTTAAACTTACTAAAAACTATATGAAAACAATGCCAAAAAGCGTATAAATTATCCGCTCATCAGATGTAAAGGCCTTTAACCTTCGCTAACACGTCCTCTACCAATCCATAAGCTTATTTTATTGACTTGTCTGCCATCTCTAATGAGATTCTTGCAGCTTGTACCTCAAAGATCCCCAGTTTCTCTATTACGGAGAGTGACATAAGATTTATACCTGGCCCCAGGTCATACAGAGCCTTCTCAAAGGTCATGGTGCCTATGGTACAGGGTATTAAGAATTTACCAGGATCTTGTTTCTTTTGAGGTAGAGTTTGCTGAACCCATGTATTTAGTTCACTAATGAGCAAGTGAGGTTCATCTTCCCAAGTCTCATTACCAAACAACTTGGCATTCAGTTTTATGATGGCTCCTAGATATTGAGGAACGTGCTCTTCAGTTACATCTTCATCCTCTTCAGAGGAAGAATAGTTCTCAGAATTCATGAATGGCAGAAGGAAGTTTAATAGAATCTCTATGGTCTCTATATGAGCTTCAGATTCCTTTAGGTCCTCAATAGGGAACTCCTTTCTGTCTGGAGGACGTCCCATGAGGTCTTCCTCATTGGGATTCACGTCCTCCCCTTCCTCTTTGAATTCGGCCATTTTGATTATATCAATGGCCTTGCACTTTCTTTTTGGATTCTCTTCTGTATTGCTTGGGAGAGTACTAGGAGGAGTTTCAATGATTTTCTTACTCAGCTGACCCACTTGTTCCTCCAAGTTTCTAATAGAGGACCTTGTTTCATTCATGAAACTTAAAGTGGCCTTAGATAGATCAGAGACTATGTTTACTAAGCTAGAGGGGCTCTGCTCAGAATTCTCTGTCTGATGTTGAGAAGATGATGGAAAAGGCTTGCTATTGCTAAACCTGTTTCTTCCACCATTATTAACGCCTTGTTGAGGCTTCTATTGATCCTTCCATGAGAAATTTAGATGATTTTTCCACTGCCTCCAAGCCCATTGTTCCCAAGCCCACTGCCCCCAGCCCACTGTGACACAGCCCATTGCTCCCAAGCCCATTACCCCCCAGCCCACTGCCTCCAAGCCCATTGTTTCCAAGCCCACTGCCCCTCAACCCACTCCCTCCAATCCCATTCCACGAAAATCAACTGCCTTTAATTTTAATGTCCACAAATCATGTTCACAGGCGAAGTCCCCTAAATCTCTATCCCAACCAAATCCCATTACATCTAAACTCATATCTCAGAAAGTTTTCTCTCAACCCACTCCCTCAACCAACAATGCACAAATCAAAAAAGACATCGCATCAAAGAAACAATCCAAGCCTATTAACTTTAAATTCAACACATCTACAAAAATGCATGGAAGGTATATCACAAGATCACAAGGCTGGAGGAAACAAGCAAGAAAGGAGCCAGTTCACTTGAATGTTGATAGCTCATCTGATTCTTATGAGTCTGCAGAGGACAGTTTATACAAGCCACACATGCCACTTGACTCTGTGGACTCAAACAGTGACAACAATGATGATGTTGGTCCTACCAGCGATAGGAGAAAAAGGAAGACTGGCAGTGACAATGACAAAGGCAAGAAAAATGTTATTAATGATGAAGATACTTCTCGTCCCCCTTCAGTGGATGCATATGATTATGAGAAGGAGGTAGATGATGATGAGAAAGAAGAAAACTTGCAATGTATGTAACGTATATTACAATTAATGTGCATATGTATTGATTTTATTCTTTTTCTGTTGGTGATGTAATGCATGAATCTGTATGGCAGTGTCTTTTTCTGATGATAGCTGGAAATCTGATGAACTGAAGACTCCACCAGACTCTGAGGATGAAGCAAACCCAGCTGTGAATCCCATCTTCAATGATACTGCCAAGTTTGGACATGTGAGATTAGAGTTAGGTATGGAGTTTACCACTAGGGATGCTTTTAAGAAAGGGGTTAGAAATTATATATTGCAAGAGGGTAGGGGTGTAAGGTACAAGAAAAATGATACTACTAGATGTAGGGTGGTATGCAAGAATGAAGATTGTCCCTGGATAGTGTTTTGTTCTTATAGCAAACCGAATGGATGTTGGCAGATTAAGACCTTTAATGATGATCATACATGTGAGAGAACTTTCAAGAATAGATGTGCAACTAGGTCTTGGGTAACTGATGTACTTGTTAAGAAGGTTAGGAAGCTCCCAACATTTAGATACTGTGAGGTTTTTAATTACTTTAAAGCAAAAACTGGAATACAACTGTCTACGACTACAATTACAAGAGCTTTGGGTGATGCAAAGAAAATAGTGAGGGGTGATAAAGCTGTAGAATATGCTAAACTCGGAGATTATGCAGAGGAGCTGTTGAGATCTAATCCGGGTTCAACTGTCAAGTTACGTGTTAGTCCAATGCCTAACGGAGAAGGTGTATTTGAAAGGTTTTATGTCTGTTTGCATGGATGCAAGAAAGATTTTGTGGGTTGCTGTAGATCCTTGATAGGACTTGATGGGGATTTTTTGAAGACCTATTATGGAGGATGGCTGCTGTGCGCCATGGGTCAGGACGCGAATAATCATATGTACCCAATTGCATGGGCAATTGTTCATGTTGAGAATAAAGACAACTGGAAGTGGTTCTTGGAGCTCTTGCATGAAGACATTGGAGATCAGACAAAGCATGGTTGGTGCTTCATCTCTGACATGCAGAAGGTAACCTATATGCTTCAATTAGAGGCACGTTATATGATTTTAAGGACCATTTTGAATTAATGAACAAAATTCGAAGGACTATTTTGTATATTAATAATTGATTCAGAACAATAATTCATTTTAATTTCAATTTGTTTCAAATAGCATTGTACTAGCCTTGCTGGATTTGTACTAGCCTTGCTGGATTTGTACTAGCCTTGCTGGATTTTTTATGCAATAAACTTCATTTAGTCTACTATTGTTATTCCAATTGCAGAATTTAAGAATCCTTAAGCGCATAAGTTCAAATTAGACCCTGTTTTTCAATTTATTATTATATAACTGGTAAAAATCAAGAATTTGTTATTTGCTCATGTTTTTAAGTGACTCTTCTATTATCTTGTAGGGTTTAATTCCAGCATTGCGTGAGGTTATGCTAGGTGCGCATCACCGCTTCTGTGCGTGGCACCTTTGGCAAAACTTTCGAAACAATGGAAGGACTCACACTTGAAGAGTTTGCTTTGGAAGTGTGTTAGAGCAATGACTGTCCAGGAATTCAACGGACATATGCAGTCTATAAAGAGGGTGAATGAGAAGGCGTGGGCATATTTAGACAAGTTTTCTAGGCAGGCATGGACCAGGGCTCACTACAAGGACTTTCCAAAGGTTGACAAGTTCTGCAACAACATGTGTGAGGTGTTCAACGTTGTCACCAAACCATATAGATGCAAGCCCGTCTTGACTTTACTGGAGGAGGTTAGGAGGTATGCCATGACTAGCATGGCAAGGAACAAACTGAAACTCTCTAGCCATGTGGGACACTTACCTCTAATTCAACAAAGTAGACTTGCAAAGAAAAGGATTTACAGCAGGTATCATACACCAATGTGGTCTGGAGATGCGGCTGAAGTCATGTTTGAAGTGCATGGTGAACCACATAATGTGGTGGTTGATTTGGGAAACCAAACATGTAGCTGCAGGTCTTGGCAGTTATCGGGTAAGTTATATTTTATTTTATTTTTATTTTTTTGTGTAATTGCACGGTAGTATACCCATCAACGGACTTAGTTACTCAAATTTATTATGTGCTAGGGTTACCTTGTCGTCATGCAATAGCTGCAATTTCAATCATTACCACCACATTAGAATACCTCCATTGCTTACCACCTGTAAGGAGCAAACCCCGTGGCAGGCCATCACATTATGCAAGAAAAAAAGATGCACATGAGGCACCTTTTCGGGGGAGCCAAGAGCGCACTGCAACAAAATTGAAGAGAAAATATGACAAATTCACCTGCGAGACATGTGGAGATGTTGGTCACACAACAAGGAGTTGTAGAATAGCAAAGAAACAAAAGGCTGATGAGCTAGCAGCTGCTGCAAAGGCTGCTGAAGATGCTGCAAATAAGGGTGACACTGGTTCTAAAGGTAACGAAGGTGAGGTTGTTACTGAAGAATGTGAGGTTGGTGCTGAAGGAGGACAAGAACCTACAACTCAGGTAATAATAGTATTAAAAATATTAATCAAAATCAGAGCTTGAGTTAATAAATCTGGAAACAAACAAATCCATTTTCTTGTTAACTTGAGAGGATATGTTTTTGGTCAGCTAATATGATTATTATTGTTATTGATATCTGATGAGCGGATAATTTGTACGCTTTTTGGCATTGTTTTTAGTATGTTTTTAGTATGATCTAGTTAGTTTTTAGTATATTTTTATTAGTTTTTAGCTAAAATTCACTTTTCTGGACTTTACTATGAGTTTGTGTGTTTTTCTGTGATTTCAGGTATTTTCTAGCTGAAATTGAGGGACCTGAACAAAAATCTGATTCAGAGACTAAAAAGGACTGCAGATGCTGTTGGATTCTGACCTCCCTGCACTCGAAGTGGATTTTCTGGCGCTACAGAAGCCCAATTGGCGCGCTCTCAACGGCGTTGGAAAGTAGACATCCTGGGCTTTCCAGCAATATATGATAGTCCATACTTTGCCCAAGATTTGATGGCCCAAACCGGCGTTCAAAGTCACCCTCAGAATTCCCAGCGTTAAACGCCGGAACTGGCACAAGAATGGGAGTTAAACGCCCAAACTGGCACCAAAGCTGGCGTTTAACTCCAAGA
>NC_029776.3:80756641-80757028 GCF_000817695.3 Arachis duranensis
AGAAACTCCACCGTTGAAAATACATAAGCAAAGGGTTCAGGCATGGCCGAATGGCCAGCCCCCATGTGGTCACAAGACCGAATGATCAAAGACTTAAAGTGGTCAAAAGATGTCTAATACAATAGTAACTTATCCTATTTATACTAGACTAGCTACTAGGGTTTACATGAGTAAGTATTTGATGCATAAATTCACTTTCGGGGCCCACTTGGTGTATGTTTGGGCTGAGCTTGATCATTCCACGAGCTGAGGCTTCTCTTGGAGTTGAACCCCGAGTTATGACGTGTTTTGGGCGTTCAACTCCGGATCATGACGTTTTTCTGGCGTTTAACTCCAGACAGCAGCATGTACTTGGCGTTCAACGCCAAGTTACGTCGTCAATCTTCA
>NC_029776.3:80757554-80758975 GCF_000817695.3 Arachis duranensis
GAGTCTTAGACTAGCATTGCACTGATTCCTGGAATTCTCATTAAGAATTTTGATACCTTTTTCCACTTAATTTTCGAAAAAGCACAAAAAAATCAAAAAAATCATAAAATCCAAAAATTTCTTGTTTGAGTCTAGTGTCTCATCTTAAGTTTAGTGTCAATTTCATGCATTCATTCATGTGTATTAAGGATTTTCAAGTAATTCTTGATAATTTTCGTGCTCTGATCTTTGAATTCAATTGACTTAAGTGTTTTGTGTGTCTCATATGCATTTTCATTTTGTTAGTGTCAGTAGTATACAAACTGCTAAGTTTGGTGTCTTGCATGCATTGTTATTTGATTCTTGTTGCATTTTGAATTGTCCTTATCATTAAAAATCCAAAAATATTTTTAATTTGTGTCTTTTCAAGTCAATAATACAGAGAATTGAAGATTCAGAACATACAGCAGAGGAATTACACAGAAAAAGCTGGGCGTTCAAAACGCCCAGTGAAGAAGGACAGACTGGCGTTTAAACGCCAGCCAGGGTACCTGGTTGGGCGTTTAACGCCCAAAAAGGTAGTATTTTGGGCGTTAAACGCCAGAATGTGCACCATTCTGGGCGTTTAACGCCAGGATGGCACAAGGGGAAAGATTCTGTTTTTCAATGCAATTTTTTTTAGGTTTTCAAAGTTTTTCAAAATCAAATCTTTTTCAAATCATATCTTTTCAATCATATGTTTTCAAAATCGATTTTTCAATCAAATCTTTTTCAAAATCAATTTCTTTCCTTTTTCAAAGATACTTGCTATCAATTAATGATTTGATTCAACATTTCAAGTATGTTGCCTTTTCTGTTGAGAAAAGTTTAATGTTTGAATCATATCTTTTCTTGCTAGTCAAGTTTTTAATTTTCAAAATCAAATCTTTTTAAAATGTTTTTCAAATCATATCTTTTCAATCACATCTTTTTAAAACCAATCATATCTTCTTAACCACATCTTTTTCAAAATAGTTTTCAATCAAATCTTTTTGATTTCTAATTTCAAAATCTTTTTCAAAAATCACTTGATTTCTTTCCCACTTTCATTTTCGAAAATTAAGTGATGTTTTTCAAAAATGTTTTCAAAATTTTTTTTTACTTAATTTTCGAAAATCACTTCCCTTCTTCTCATATCCTTCTATTTATGGACTAACACTATCCCTTAATGCAAAATTCGAACTCCTCTTCTTTGATAAGTTCGAATTTTCTACTTCTGTCTTCTACTTTTCTTTTCCTCTGACACTTCTAGGAATCTCTATATTGTGACATAGAGGATTCCACATTTCTTTGTTCTCTTCTCCTTCTTATGAGCAGGAGCAAAGACAAAAGCATTCTTGTTGAAGCTGACCCTAAACCTAAAAGGACCTTGAAGAGAAAGCTAAGAGAAGCCAAAGCACAAC
>NC_029776.3:80759709-80760453 GCF_000817695.3 Arachis duranensis
GCTTCATCTGAGGAAGAAGCTTATGATCCTGAGAACCCTTCAATGGAAGAGGTGAATTACGTGGGAGAACCCTATGGAAACACCTATAATCCTTCATGGAGAAATCATCCAAATTTTTCATGGAAGGATCAACAGAGACCCCAACAAGGTTTCAATAACAATAATGGTGGAAGAAACAGGTTTAGCAACAGCAAGCCTTTTCCATCATCTTCTCAGCAACAGACAGAGAGTTCTAAGCAGAATACCTCTAACTTAGCAACCATGGTCTCTGATCTAATCAAAACCACTCGAAGTTTCATGACTGAAACTAGGTCCTCCATTAGAAATTTGGAAGGACAAGTGGGACAGCTGAGCAAGAAAATTACTGAACTCCCTCCTAGTACTCTTCCAAGCAATACAGAAGAAAATCCAAAAGGAGAGTGCAAGGCCATCAACATGGCCGAATTTTGGGAGGAAGAAGAGGCAGTGAACGCCACTGAGGAAGGCCTCACTGGACGTCCACTGACCTCCAATGAGTTCCCCAATGAGGAAACATGGGAATCTGAAGCTCAAACTGAGACCATAGAGATTCCATTGGACTTACTTCTGCCATTCATGAGCCCTGATGAGTATTCTTCCTCTGAAGAGGATGAATATGTCACTGAAGAGCAAGTTGCTAAATACCTTGGAGCAATCATGAAGCTAAATGACAAGTTATTTGGAAATAAGGCTTGGGAAGATGAACCCCCTTTGCTCACCAAAGAA
>NC_029776.3:80761009-80762908 GCF_000817695.3 Arachis duranensis
CAGGATCCTGGGAAGTTTTCTATACCTTGTACCATAGGCACCATGACCTTCAAGAAGGCCTTGTGTGACTTAGGGTCAAGTGTAAACCTCATGCCTCTCTCTGTAATGGAGAAGTTAGGGATCTCTGAGGTGCAAGCTGCAAAAATCTCACTAGAGATGGCAGACAATTCAAGAAAACAAGCCCATGGACTTGTAGAGGATGTTCTGGTTAAAGTTGAAGACCATTACATCCCTACTGATTTCATAGTCCTAGAGACTGGGAAGTGCATGGATGAATCCATCATCCTTGGCAGACCCTTCCTAGCCACATCAAAGGCTGTAATTGATGTTGATAGAGGAGAGTTGATCATTCAAGTGAATGAAGAATCCTTGGTGTTTAAGGCCCAAGGATATCCCTCTGTCATCTTGATACGTAAAAATTAGGATTTCACGTAATTACCGGCAAGTATACCGGATCGTATCAAGTAGTAAGACTCACTAAGAGTGAGGTCGATCCCACGAGGATTGGTAGATTAAGCAAGGAGGCCACAACCAACTTCTATGTTTGGTGTTGAACCCCCACATTCAAACTCTAAGTTTGGTGTTGGGAGGTTCCAACATAGCTCTGAGTATCTGTGAGGCTCCATGAGAGTCCTCTGTCAAGCTAATGACATTAAAGAAGCACTTGTTGGGAGGAAACCCAATGTTATATTTTATCTATTTTATTTTGTTATTTTCTCTTTTTTGTAGGTTGATGATCATCAGAAGTCACAAAATCAATGAAAAAAGCAAAAACAGAATGAAAAACAGGAAGAAAAACAGCACACCCTGGAGGACGCACCTACTGGCGTTTAAACGCCAGTGAGGTTAGCAGATGGGCGTTTAACGCCCAGTCTGGCACCATTCTGGGCGTTTAACGCCAGAAAGGGGCACCATACTGGCGTTTAACGCCAGGAAAGGGCAAGAAGCTGGCGTTAAACGCCAGAAATGGGCACCAGCCCGGCGTTTAACGCCAGAAAAGGCTAAAAACGTGTTTTTTCTTGCCATTTGGTGCAGGGATGACTTTTCCTTGACACCTCAGGATCTGTGGACCCCATAGGATCCCCACCTACCCCACCACCCTCTTTCTTCTTCACCAATCACCTCAACACCTCTTCCCCAAAAACCCTTCACCTATCAAATCCCATCTTTCTCTTCACCACTCACATCCATCCTTCATACAACCCCACCTACCCCACCATTCAATTCAAACCACTTTCCCACCCAAACCCACCCTCAAATAGCCGAACCCTCCCTTCCCCCTCTCCTATATATACCCTCCTTCCCTCCTTCATTTTCACACAACATACACACCACTTCTCCCCTTCTTGGCCGAAAACAAAAGCCATTCCCTTTCCCCTCATTTCTTCTTCTTCTACTCTCTTCTTTCTTCTTTTGCTCGAGGACGAGCAAACATTTGAAGTTTGGTGTGGTAAAAGTGTTGCTTTCTCATTTTTCCATAACCATTATGGCATCCAAGGCCGGAGAAACCTCTAGAAAGAGGAAAGGGAAGGCAAAAGCTTCCACCTCCGAGTCATGGGAGATGGAAAGATTCATCTCAAGGGTGCATCAAGACCACTTCTATGAAGTTGTGGCCTTGAAGAAGGTGATCCCCGAGGTCCCTTTTTCACTCAAAAAGGGTGAATATCCGGAGATCCGAAGAAGAGGTTGGGAAGTTCTCACCAACCCCATTCAACAAGTCGGAATCTTGATGGTTCAAGAGTTCTATGCCAATGCATGGATCACCAAGAACCATGACCAAAGTGTGAACCCGAATCCCAAGAATTATCTCACTATGGTTCGGGGGAAATACTTGGATTTTAGTCCGGAAAATGTAAGGGTGGCATTCAACTTGCCCATGATGCAAGGAAATGAACACCC
>NC_029776.3:80763423-80763853 GCF_000817695.3 Arachis duranensis
CAAGAGGAAGAAAGAGCCGCCATCACTAAGGTGGACCCGTTCTTTGATTTCCTTGTTCTTTACTCTTCTGTTTTTCGAATTCTAGTGCTTATGTTTATCTATGTTTGTGTCTTGTGATCATTAGTGTCTTAGTGTCTATGCCTTAAAGTTATGAATGTCCTATGAATCCATCACCTCTCTTAATAAAAACGTGCTTAATTGAAAAAAAGGAAAGAGTTGCATGAATTTTGAATTTTATAACAGTTTAATTATTTTGATGTGGTGGCAATGTTTTTGTTTTCTGAATGTATGCTTAAACAGTGCATATGTCTCTTGAATTTGTGGTTCATGAATGTTGGCTCTTGAAAGAATGATGAAAAAGGAGACATGTTACTGAGGATCTAAAAAATCATTACAATGATTCTTGAAGCAAGAAAAAGCATTTCTATTC
>NC_029776.3:80765446-80769790 GCF_000817695.3 Arachis duranensis
AAGCTTGCCATGGAAAGGAATAAGAAGGATTGGATGAAGACAGTAGGAAAGCAGAGAGACGGAAGGGAAGGCATCTTCATGCGCTTATCTGAAGTTCCTACCAATGAATTACATAAGTACCTCTATCTTTATCTTTATGTTTATTTCGTTCATCACCATATCTATTTGAGTTTGCCTGACTAAGATTTACAAGATGACCATAGCTTGCTTCATACTAACAATCTTCGTGGGATCGACCCTTACTCGCGTAAGGTTTATTACTTGGACGACCCAGTGCACTTGTTGGTTAGTTGTGCGAAGTTGTGTAATGCCATGGTATTGAACACCAAGTTTTTGGGGTTCATGACCGGGGATTATGAGAGTTGTGAAAAGTATTGTTCACAATTTCGCGCACCAATATCATAGGCTGCAAAGACTATAAAGAATGCCAAGAAAGGACATCTGAGAACTAAAAGTGAGAGACGCATAGACAAACTCTCTGTCAAGAGGACAACTTCATCCACTGTTGCTACTGCTGTGGCTGCTCCACATCCAACTGAGATTTCAAGAGAGACTATTCAAGGAGCTAGTGCAGCAACCTCTGAAAAATTGGCCTCTTTCTTGAAATTTGTTCCAACTCCAGGATTCAACCCACCAAGACAAAAATGTCTAACTAGCACAAAGTGTAGTGGCTTATTGAGTTTATATTGTTGTAGTTGTATGCTATGGTTAAACAATCCTGTCTTTTTGTAATGTCACCTTTGAAACCTGTATGCATGGCCTTTGAATGTTGTTATGGCCTATGATGTTTTGGATTGTGATAGTATGTTATGCACAATGTGCTTTAGCACAAACAACACTTGTTCCATATTCCAGAATTAGTTATGTTAAATTAATGAAGTTTTTGGTTTAGTTCATGTTATGATTTATCTCTTTCTGGTTTAGTTTAACACAATTTTAGTAGAATAAGTGCAGCATCAAGAGTTGAACTCATGTCAAATTAGTGTTTCATTTCATTTCATTCCATCTTCATCAAGACATTACATACCACTTAAAATTTCATAACATAATCATCATTTGTTGAATATAAACCCCAACAAACTAAAACCTAAACACACATAAAAAGTAACTACAAAAGCCAGCAGCACCATTGTCATCATCTTCACGGTCTTAACACCACTCTCCAAGCTTGTCATCCTCCAACTTAACTCATGCAAAACTTTTAGTGGAATGGGTGTTGCACAAACTTATTCTTCATCCATCAGCCCAGCGAAAAAAATTACAATGAATTCCATACTGCAAAGTAAAAAATGCAGGTGAATCCAAACTCAAACTCAAACCATCTTAACATTTTCTTCATAGCCATAACCTTACCTCATAATTGGGACAACCATAAAATGGTCTACCAGGATTTTCTGCCGTTGTTGAGTATTTCATCACCGTTCAAAGCCCGCAATTACAGAAAACAGCGTTCTTACCTCCCCTATAGTGCATTCCATTGTTGCCATAAGGTCTGCCTGCATAGTTGTTCCTACTTGAGCTACTTTGCCTTTTCTCGCCACCACCCATCATCACTCACACAGACAAGAAATCAATTTGGGTTTTAGGGCGAAGAAGAGAGGTCGAAGAAGAGAAGGAGACTCGAAGAAGAGAAGGAGAGTCGAAGAACAGAAGAACATAGCATACAGTTTGAAGAAGGGAAGACAAT
This sequence comes from Arachis duranensis, assembly GCF_000817695.3. NCBI lineage: Eukaryota > Viridiplantae > Streptophyta > Magnoliopsida > Fabales > Fabaceae > Arachis > Arachis duranensis. The sequence continues at coordinate 80,767,134 of NC_029776.3, forward strand.
TAGGGTTTTATAATTGAAATGGACTAATTTGGGTAATATTAGGCAATTCCAGATACCAATTTGAATCAAATTCAACCTTGGCACACATCAGCACACACACAGTTGGAATGCTCACATGGCAGTTAACGTTCTACATCAGCAACGTTTAGACGACACTTCTGTGAGGGACTAACGGAGACACACGTTTCGGAATTTAAGGGATTTAGTTGGTCATTTACAAAAATCAAGGACTAAATTGAATACCGATTTGAAATTCAGGGACCATTTTGGGCATTTACTCATTGTAAAATCTTATAAAACAGCTACACTAACTGCACTGACATCTGCTGCATTGACTTACAGTTGTCAACTAACTTAACGCCTTTTTTAACCAACTTGTCAACAGCAGAAACTGCCATTTTCTGCCATTTCTATCCGATAATGTAGGCGGCCTAACCTAACAATTGCGTCAATGGCTGACTTCTCGGCTTGAACTCACGACATTGAAGTTCAACTGTTGCTTCAAGGCTTCCCTTCCAGCTAGGGTGATTATGGAAACTAATTATAATGTTACCAAAGGCACATTTTAGTGCAAAATCTTAGTATTGTCTGTGGGCAATAACTTGTTTATTAAGCTTAGCAAGATGGAAGTTTTTATTTGTGTGACAAACCCTATATGTGATAAGCACTGATAGGAGCAAAGAGAAAATGTAAGCAAACAAAACAAAACTGAATAGAAACTCACCCTTCAAATGAGAGGGTATATGAATCTGTATATCATTTCTCTGTAATCTCTATGGCATGTCTGTGTCATATAATTTGTTAATCAACAATTAAATGAATCTTCTATGTTACCCTGTGGATTTGTAACTCCATGGAATGCATTAACAGTAATTTCTGACACTTAGTAAAGTATACATCTAGTTAAATTAGATCTTCTAAGAACCTATAAGATGTACAATTCATCAATCAAAAGATTCTTTAAGAATGGTTGCTAATATCTGACATGATCAATAAATCAGTAACAGAAATCAGAGTTCTGATCTCTACTTTTGTTCTCATTTTTCTCATGGTCCTCTCATCTTTTCAACAAAGTGACGCCTCTTTTCTTCCAACTTCTCGCTCATCCTCTTTTGCAAATCAAACATCTTTTCCCTCTTCCCGATTTTTTTCTGTTCAGATGGACTAACTTGTTTATCCATAAGCAGAGAATAGAGTGTTTGTGGTTCATAGACAGTAATATCCTCCGTCTTCTCTTCCCGTGTTTCATCTCTATTCTCATTCTCTATGGAAGATGCTGGAAGTTCTTTCAAATCCTCAGTTTTTTGCATTATGTAAGCCTCTAGAAAAGGTGTTGACAGTTGATCAAAACTTTGGCTGCTGCTCTTTAATAGTATTGGACAAGAGGAAGACGATGCTCATCCGAAAGAAAATGATTTCCTAACTGGTTCTACTATAGACTTGGCCCCATGTTGGTTTTGGGGTGTTAGCCACCATCAACTAATATCCTTGCGCTAGTTTATCATTTGAAGCAGAGGTATCGTGTCCACATTCTTGTTTAACCCACATGTATGGAGCAACAGTCCGAGGAATCCAATTCTCCTTTTCAGCCAGCATGCATGAAATGCTTATGCACTCAGAGTTCGGGAGCACTAAAGTTTCTCGGAATGCTTCCTGTAGAGATACTATAATCTTTTCAGAAAGACATGCAAAGTTGAAGGCTTGTCGGACTATATAAGTTACAACATAGAGAACAAGGAACATGCACCCTCTAAGCAAACTTTAAAAGAGAAAGAAACATAGATATATCTAAAGCATGTAAATTCTGAAAACAGCAGCAGGTTAAACATTGATCTTTAACCAAAATTCATTCATGACTTAACCAAATGGAATGGGGCTATCATACTTTAAGTTGATTGACCAGGAATAGGGTGATGCGTGCATTAGTTATTTTGTGATCTCTAACACATGATTCCAGGTTGAAGTCTATATCAGGCATAAATGTGAAACCATACCACAAATTATCAGAAGGAGGGGGTTTTAGTTGTAAACGCATTTGGATACTATCCTTATTGCCAAAGTGAGAGGAACCTTTAGAAAGAAAAAACCCGTTACTTCGACCATAACAAAGCTATAGCTATTTATAATTATGATAATGATTCGATGTGTAAACATGTGTATCTATTGATGAGCGGATAATTTATACGCTTTTTGGCATTGTTTTTAGATAGTTTTTAGTAAGTTTGAGCTACTTTTAGGGATGTTTTCATTAGTTTTGATGTTAAATTCACATTTCTGGACTTTACTATGAGTTTGTGTGTTTTTCTGTGATTTCAGGTAAATTCTGACTGAAATTGAGGGATTTGAGCAAAACTCTGAAGAAGGCTGACAAAAGGACTGCTGATGCTGTTGGAATCTGACCTCCCTGCACTCGAAATGGATTTTCTGGAGCTACAGAACTCCAATTGGCGCGCTCTCAACGGCGTTGGAAAGTAGACATCCAGGGCTTTCCAGAAATATATAATAGTCCATACTTTATTCAAAAAATGATGACGTAACTTGGCGTTGAACGCCAAGTACACGCTGCTGTCTGGAGTTAAACGCCAGAAAAACGTCATGATCCGGAGTTGAACGCCCAAAACACGTCATAACCTGAAGTTTGACACCAAGAAATGCCT
>NC_029776.3:80771679-80772382 GCF_000817695.3 Arachis duranensis
TTCAAAAATTTGAAGTTTGTTACTTTCTTGTTAAGAAAGGTTCAATCTTTAAGTTCTAGAATCTTATCTTGTAATTTCTTGTTAGTTAAGTCAATTTTAAAATAAAATCTTTTTCAAAATATCCTTTTTTCAAATATATCTTTTTATCTTTTATCTTATCTTTTTCAAAAATTTTATCTTTTTCAAAATTTGATTTCAAAATATCTTATCTTTTTCTTATCTTCTTATCTTTTTCAAAATTTGATTTCAAATCTTTTTCAATCAACTAACTAACTCTTTGTTTGTTTCATATCTTTTTCAAAACCACCTAACTACTTTTCCCTCTCTAATTTTCGAAAATTCTCCCTCTCTTTTTCAAAAAAATTCTTTTTGTTTTAAATTTTAATTTTAATTATATTTTGTCTTTGATTTTCGAAAATTACTAACCTCTTTTTCAAAAATTAATTTCGAATTTCTCTTCTCTTCTTATTCCGTTTAATTATTTAATTACTAACACTTCTCTTCACCTCTCTTCATCCAAATCCGAATCCATCCTTCTTCTTTCCTCTACCCCTTTCTTCTTCTACTAATATAAAGGAATCTCTATACTTTGACATAGAGGATTCCTTTTTCTTTTCTTGTTTTCTTCTCTTCCATATGAGCAGGAACAAGGAAAAAGGCACTCTTGTTGAAGTTGATCCAGAACCTGAAAGGACTCTGAAGA
>NC_029776.3:80777121-80777423 GCF_000817695.3 Arachis duranensis
ATTATTATTGAATTTAATTTAATTATATTGATGTGGTGGCAATAATTTTTGTTTTCTGAATGAATGCTTGAACAGTGCATAATTTTGATCTTGTTGTTTATAAATGTTAAAAATTGTTGGCTCTTGAAAGAATGATGAACAAAGAGAAATGTTATTGATGAACTGAAAAATTCATGAATTGATTCTTGAAGCAAGAGAAAGCAGTGAAAAAGTAAGCTTGCAAAAAAAATGGCGAAAAGAAAAAGAAAGAGCAGTAGAAAAAGCCAATAGCCCTTAAAACCAAAAGGCAAGGGTAAAAAGGA
>NC_029776.3:80777523-80777861 GCF_000817695.3 Arachis duranensis
AGAGTTAGTCCTTCAATTGAATGGGGACTACCTTGTGTTTAATGCACATGGCCATCCCTCTGTGACAAAAGAGAGTAAGCAGGAAGAGCTTCTCTCAGTTCAGAGTCAAGAAGAGCCCACACAGTCAAATTCTAAGTTTGGTGTTGTGAGGCCACAACCAAACTCTAAGTTTGGTGTTCAGACCCCATATCCAAACTCTAAGTTTGGTGTTGGGACTATACAACATTGACCTGATCACCTTTTGGCTCCATGAGAGTCACTGTCAAGCTATTGACATTAAAGAAGCACTTGTTGGGAGGCAACCCAATTTTATTTATCTAATTTTATTTTATTTTGTT
>NC_029776.3:80778123-80778414 GCF_000817695.3 Arachis duranensis
CCTTTAACGCCAGGATGCGCACACAGAGGACAATCTGGCGCTGAACGCCAGAAACAAGCATGAAACTGGCGTTCAACGCCAGAAACATGCATTACATGGGCGTTTAACGCCCAGAACATGCACCAATGGGCGTTTGAACACCAGAATGATGCATGAAGGCAATTTACACGCCTATATGGTGAAGGAATGGTATTTCTTTTCACCTCAGGATCTGTGGACCCACAGGATCCCCACCTCAGGATCTGTGGACCCCACAGGATCCCCACCTACCTTTTCTTTTAATCCTAATCA
>NC_029776.3:80781829-80815408 GCF_000817695.3 Arachis duranensis
ATCCGGAAAGTCTCACCTTGTCTGTGGTATTCCGAGTAGGATTCCGGTAATGAATGACTGTGACGTGCTTCAAACCTATAACCTGCTGGGCGTTAGTGACAGACGCAAAAGAGGGATTCTATTCCAGTAGGAGCGGGAACCAACCGGTGATTAGCCGTACTGTGACAGAGTGCGTGAGCATTAGTTTTCACTGCGAGGATGGGATGTAACTATCAGCCATGGGTGATGCCTCCAGACTGGTTAGCTGTGCGAGTGACAGCCGCATAGGATATTTCCCCGAGAGGAAGAAAGTAGCCCAGTTGATGGTGAACCCCTATACAAAGCTTGCCATGGAAAGGAGTAAGAAGGATTGAGTAGAAGCAGTAGGAGAGCAGGCGTCCTTGAGCCATACAGCATCTCCATTCACTTATCTGAAATTCCCACCAATGAATCTGCATAAGTTTTCTATCCCTTTTTATTTCTATTTTCTTATTTCTATTTTCAAAAACCCATAAACCAATTTAATCTGCCTAACTGAGATTTACAAGGTGACCATAGCTTGCTTCATACCAACAATCTCTGTGGGATCGACCCTTACTCACGTAAGGTTTATTACTTGGACGACCCATCAGGAAGGAAGATCCATCAGGCTTACTGGACTTTTCTAAGGCATCAAAACTTGATCCTGCTGATGGTCTCATGATAAAAGGATGATATTCAATATTTAGTGATGCTAGATATCGATGACACTCTTCGTACAACTGACTAGACCACTTAAGTTTTTCACTCTGAGCGCGTGAAGCCATATGGAGGGACTTACACCATGCTTCTTTTTCCCATGACGTCTCAAGATATATGTAAAGCAATTTGCTTCCATGGTATACCACAGATTTGTTGTTTTCAACTTTTATCGGGTATCTTTTTACCCTACAAAACCCAACATAAAAAAATGACCTTGAAGCGCCATATTTTCTAAGTAAATAAGCAAGAGTACATAACAAAGTGTTTCTTTCCACATCAGATGAAGTATGATACCCATGTTCCAAGCAGCAACAACTTTTTCTTATTTTTCTCATTAAGATGTATGTGAGATGTAAAGGAAGTGAGATATCCCCATTCGAATTCAAAGTCAGGAAAACTCATAATAAACCCATTTTCAACTTTGTTTTTCTTTCAATGTGAATTATATGTTCAATCAAGATGATATGCATTTTTGTATGCACTGATTTAAAAGGAATGAGAGAATGTATGCTGGTTTTCTGCAGAGAAATACAGCTCACTAAATCAGATTCTAATGAATGTTGTAATATAAATCATTGGCCTAATACTCTATATCAAGCTAGCTCATTAAGCTCTCACATTGTAACATATCCACAAACAATTGAAATTCTTAATTTAAACATTCAAAACCAAGACATCTCAATCCCTCTCTATCTTTTGCTCTTTTTTTGGTCATCATTTTTAAGATGTTCATATAACTAATTTCTAATAAAGATATTTGTAAAGAGAGAAAGTGAAGAGTTAATTGACTCTTGATTATTCTTCCTAAATTTTGTCTTATATGTAGTTTATATATTTGGGCATTTCATAAAGCTTGAATTCCTGCATAAAGTAATAATGATTTATGGATGTATAGCAGAGTTATCCCTGGGCCAATGTTAGCAAGAATTTTTGGATTCTCACCTGAGATCAAATTTAATGCAATTATCATCCACAAGCTACAACATCAGAGATGAAGAGACAGATTTCTTTCCTTTGACTTATACATAATTTCTGTTCTTCACTTGGCAAAAGTTGGTTTGCACTTTACACTCCTCAACTATGACTATATTTTCTTTCCTGCTGCCCATGTCTTAATTGAAAAAAAAACTGTGTTAAGAAGTTGGTAAGAGTTGACAAGCTCCTATTACTCTGCTTGATAATGTCATTCATCAAACAAGTATATAAACTCCTAACTCTTAATAAGTAAAATATTTTATTTAAATGCATTTAATTTTTTAAAATAAAGTATTTGACTTCATTAAGTGGAATGGCTATTAGAGAAGAATTTCATCACAAAACATGTTGCACTGTGTTGCCAATGACGACAGATAAGTCTTCTGGGAATCAAGTTGATGTGAGCCAAGATGATGATGCTGATGATCTAGAAACGGAAGGATTCTATGCTTCTCTTGATGCTGAGACCAATGTTATTTCATTTTCTCCAAATGAAGAGACCAAGGAAGCACTAGACTTCATGACCAATAATAATGATGCTTCAGTGTGTTCTTGGATGCTCAACATTGCAGCATCATCAAAACCAGCTTAGATTATCTGTCCAGTTTGTCTGCTAATGATGTTTTATCAGGTGCAATGAGAGCATTGATATCTGAAGCTTCAACTGTGTTTTCACATTGTAGTAGTAGCTACATTGAAGCAAATATGAAAGTTGAGTCCACTTTTTCAGAGCTGTTGAGGGCTGATAACTTAAAATCTGACCTTGAAAATAACAAGAATCAGTTCAATGATATGGTGGCGTCAGAAAAAGAACTGCGGCAAAAGTTGGCACGTTTGGAGGAAATGAAAGAGGAGCTAGAAAAGCAAATCAGAACTACTAATGCTAATATCATCGCTTCTCGAAAAGAACAGAACATGACTTGAAAGAGAAAGAGAGATGTCTACGTGGAAGGAAAGGCACTGAAAGCTCAAATGGATGTGATGAAGGAGAAAGTACCACGTTTGCAACATGAGCATGACTTGGCAAAGGAAAACGAGGAAGAAATCAAAGCTGAGTTTGGAGAAAAATTTAAAAAGATTGTTGTAAAGTCAGCTCTACAAGATTAGCAAGAGGAGTTTGGTTTTGTCCTTAAGTAACAAGTACATGACAAAAGTTTTAATTTCTATTAAGTTCACTATATCATATGTTTTCTTTTCTGATATAGTGCTAAGCCTATAGGATAACAATTTTACAACTTTAAAAACCGAAAAGCAAACTATTTCAAATAAGCTGAACTAGTACTAAACCATTCTTTTGCATCACAGTTTTGAAAATATAAAGAAAAAGAGTACATCCTGTTTCCACTTCAAAAAATAATTTCAGCTCTGCAATTTCTGTCTTATTGGACATTTCATTTCACTGTCCAACCTATAAGTGATAACTACAATAGAACAATTTGCAACTAGTAAAATAAGCAAGATAATCATAGTAAAATATAAAGAAAAATCAAAACGAATAAGAATAGAAATCCAACTTTTGTATTTTAGTTCAAATTTCAAAAAAATTATATTTTTATAAACTGATGGATGTAAAACGTAACATTAAATGATTTCTAAAAGTTTATTAAAAATTATCATTTGACTCGTTAGCATTTAAAAAATTATTATCGGGACTATTGATGTTGAAAAAATTAATATAAAATATAACTTTCTAAAATGGCATAGGAGTTAAAACTATAATTTTTTCAAAGTCAGAAATAACAGATAGTTATACAAGATATAATTGTTGTGAAATAAATAAAAGATATAAAATAGAGATGTATAAATAGAAGACTCTATTATTAATATAATTAGCTCAATAATAATTTATATATATATAATAATATTATATGTTGTAATGTGTATATATATACAAAGATAGAAAGAAGTATTAAAAATAAAGAGAGAGAGAATTGCATATGTTTATTGTTACTATCTCAATATAATAAAGATGATTAATATTGCTATTAATATTATATGTAAAGAGTAATAGAAAAGAGAATTTAAAATACTAATAAAATAAAAGAAGAGAAGGAATTGTAGTAGAAATATAAAGAGAAGAGTATTTGATTGCAACATAAAGAGAGAATTGATCTTTATTTTGTATTATTGTTGTGTTATACGTAAAGGCTATGAAGCCTTATTTATAGTAGTACAAAATCAACCTTCATTAAAGGTTGGTCTTTAAATTTCTTCCTTGAAAATAAATCTCTTTGCATGGGAAAGATTATTAGCCGCCCAATTGATAAATGGGCATTCATTTCATGTTTATCCCAACATTCCCCCTTGAATGCCCATTAAGGATTATGCCTCGTTGAAACCTTACTAAAGAAAACCCAGTGGGAAAAAATCTTAGTGAAGGAAAAAGAGTACAATATCCTTTGTGATGGCGACTGCCTCATTAAAAACCTTGTCAAGAAAAACCCAATGGGAAAAAAACCTGACCAAGGAAAAAAGAGTACAGTCTCCGCCTCTTGCCGACATCATTTAATGTCTCGAAATCGGCGCATCCCAATCTCATGTACCAATCTTTCAAAGGAGGATCTTGGGAGTGACTTTGTAAATAAATCTGTCAGATTGTCACTTGAACGGATCTGTTGGACATCAATCGTCCCTTGATTTTGAAGATCATGGGTGAAGAAGAATTTGGGAGAAATATGCTTAGTTCTATCACCTTTGATGTATCCTCCTTTAAGTTGAGCAATGCACGCTGTATTATCTTCAAACAAGACAGTTGGAGCTATCTTATGATTAATCAGTCCACATGATGACAGAATATATTGAATCAGACTCCTCAGCCAAAAGCACTCGCGACTAGCTTCATGAATCGCCAGTATTTCGGCATGATTAGAGGATGTTGCAGCAATCGTCTATTTCGTGGATCTCCATAATATAGCTGTTCCACCATATGTAAACAGGTATCCTGTCTGAGATCTCCCTTTATGTGGATCAGACAAGTATCCAGCATCTGCATAACCAACTAATTGTGACTTGGATCCATAGGGATAAAACAATCCCATATCAATCGTCCCATGAAGATATCGAAAGATTTGTTTGATTCCACTCCAATGCCTTCTGGTTGGAGAGGAACTATATCTTGCTAGTAAATTCACAGCAAATGATATATCGGGTCGCGTATTATTAGCAAGATATATTAGCGCTCCAATGGCACTAAGATATGGTACTTCAGGACCAAGGATATCTTCATTTTCTTCTTTAGGATGGAATTGATCCTTTTCCACATCTAAATATCTTACTATCATTGGGGTACTTAATGGATGTGACTTATCCATATAAAATCTTTTCAATATCTTTTCTGTGTATGTTGTTTGATGAATAAAGATCCCACCTTTTATATGCTCGATCTGTAGGCCGAGACAAAACTTAGTCTTTCCAAGATCTTTCATCTCAAACTCTTCTTTTAGAGTTTTTATAATTGTTGGAATCTCTTCAGGAGTCCCAATGATATTTAAATCATTAACGTACACAGTAATTATAATGAACCCAGATGTAGTTTTCTTTATGAAAACACATGGACAGATATCATCATTCTTGAATCCGTTTTTGGCCAGATACTCAGTAAGACGATTATACCACATTCGTCCAGATTGCTTTAGACCATATAAAGATCTTTGCAATTTGACTGAGTATAACCCTTGTGAATATTCACTGGATGGTTTAGATATCTTTAGTCCTTCAGGGACTTTCATATATATATCCCGATCTAATGAGCCGTATAAATAGGTTGTTACCACATCCATTAAATGCATATGCAGTTTATGATATGCAGCTAAACTGACCAAATAACGCAATGTTATCGCATCCACTACAGGGGAATACGTTTCTTTATAATCTATACCGGGCCTTTGTGAAAAACCTTGTGCCACAAGTCGGGCTTTATAGCGCACAACTTCATTTTTCTCATTTCGTTTTCTCACAAATACCCACTTATATCCAACAGGTTTTACATCTTCATACCCATTTGTATCCAACAGGTTTTACATCTGCAGGTGTACGGACTACAGGTCCAAAGACTTCACGTTTTGCAAGTGAGTCTAATTCAGCCTTCATGGCTGCTTCCCATTTTGGCCAATTATTTCTTTGTCGACATTCTTCAACTGATCTTGGCTCAAGATCCTTACTTTCATGCATGATATTTAATGCCACATTATATGCAAATATTTCATTGACAATTGCCTTATTTCGGTTCCATTTCTTTCATGTAAAGACATAATTTATCGAGATCTCGTCATTTTCAAAAATTTCAGGTACCTGAACGTCTTCTGGCGTTAAATCAGAATTTTGGACAACTGCAGGTGTCTCTACTATATCTTTTTCAACAGGAATAGTATTTACCTCTTTTCTCTTTCGAAGATTTTTGTCTTTAGAACCGACAGGCCTGCCACGCTTCTGGCATGAATTTGCTTCAGTGGCTACTTGTCCTACTGGGACATCAATTCGAATTGGGGCATTTTCCGCTGGTATATAAGATTTAGTTATCCTCTTTGTATCGGAAAATGTATCAGGCAATTCATTAGATATTCTTTGCAAATGTATAATCTTTTGAACTTCTAGTTCACATTGCCCTGATCGAGGATCTAAATGCATCAACGATGATGCATTCCAATTAAGTTCCTTTTTAGGAAGCTTATTCTCTTCCCCTAATGTTGGAAATTTTGATTCATCAAAATGACAATCCGCAAACCGGGCTTTAAATACATCTCCAGTTTGTATCTCAAGATACCTCACTATAGAGGGAGAATCATATCCAACATATATCCCCAATTTTCTTTGGGGTCCCATTTTGGTGCGATTAGGTGGTGCAATGAAAACATATATCACACACCCAAATATTCTTAAATGGGAAATATTTGGCTGCTGGCCAAATGCTAATTGCGAAACATTTGGCTGCTGGCCAAAAGCTAATTGTATAGGAGAAAATTGATGATAACTCGTTGGCCTCAAACGAATAAGTGCTGCGGCATGTAAAATAGCATGCCCCCAAACCGAGGTTGGGAAATTTGTTCTCATAAGCAAGGGTCTAGCAATTAATTGGAGCGCTTAATAAGTGATTCTGCTAACCCATTTTGTGTGTGAACATAAGCTACTGGATGTTCAACACTTATTCCATTAGCCATACAATAAGCATCAAAAGCTTGAGAAGTAAATTCACCAGCATTATCAAGACGAATTACTTTAATTGGATTTTCTGGAAATTGTGCTTTTAATCGAATAATTTGAGCCAGTAATCTCGCAAACGCCAGGTTGCGAGAAGATAATAAGCACACATGTGACCATCTCGAAGATGCGTCTATTAGGACCATAAAATATTTAAAAGATCCACATGGTGGATGAATAGGTCCACATATATCACCTTGAATCCTTTCTAGGAATTCAGGGGACTCAAATCCAATCTTTACTGGTGATGGCCTTAAAATTAACTTTCCTCGAGAACATGCAGCACAACAAAATTCACTAGTTTTAAGAATCTTCTGGTTCTTTAGTGAATGTCTATGAGAGTTTTCAATAATTCTTCTCATCATGGTTATTCCCGGATGACCCAAACGGTCGTGCCAAGTTATGAATTCATTTGGGCTAGTAAACTTCTGGTTTACAGTGGCATGTGATTCAATTGCACTAATCTTGGTATAATACAATCCAGATGAAAATGAGGGTAACTTTTCTAATATAACCTTTTTATTTAAATCATGAGTTGTGATACATAAATACTCATGATTTTCCTCATTCATATGGTGTGTGAACTTGCACTATCCGCAAGGCATACATCTTCATTACATATCCTTGCCATTCTCTTCAAAAACAAATAATAATAAAATGAGTAGTATGCACAGTTAAATTGAATACTTGATCGGAATTATTTTTCTAAAAAATATTGTACATAAAAATAATGTCATATACTAAAATTTTATTTTAAAATTTGACACATTTAATAATTTTAAAATTCATATTAATATTTCATTATTTATGTACATCACATTTGAAACTTAAATACATAGAAAATAAAACTTAACAATAAGTTCTTTACATTATTTATTTACATAGATACTTCACAATTCCACATATTAAACTATTCCATCATTAATCAAATGACCAATATTTCCTTCAGGATCCTCAAAGAAATTAGATACATCATAATGAGTGGTGGAGTTCTCAGCATCATTTGAAACAAAATTTGTTTCCTTTTCTTTGTCGTCCTTTTTCAAAGATACCTGGTAAAGATCGACTAGGTGCCTTGGGGTACGACAGGTACGTGACCAATGGCCCTTTCCACCACAACGAAAACACTTATCCTCTGTTGATTTATTCTGCCTGATATTCCTTTCTTTATCCCACTTCTGGTGAGATCCTCTCTTTTGAACATAATTCTTTTTCCTTCCATAATATTTCTTATTATTAAAACCTTGCCATTTACCTCTTCTGGGGTAATTTGCCACATTTAATTCAGGAAATGGGGCAGCGCCAGTAGGGCGCGCTTCATGATTTTTCAATAACAACTCATTGTTGCGTTCAGCAACAAGAAGGCAAGAAATTAACTCAGAATATTTTTTAAACCCTTTCTCTCGATACTGCTGCTGCAGGAGCACATTCGAGGTATGGAAGGTTGAGAAAGTTTTCTCCAACATATCATGATCAGTTATTTTTTCCCCACACAATTTCATTCGTGAGGTGATTCGAAACATTGCAGAATTATATTCATTTATAGATTTAAGATCTTGTAAACGCAAATGCGTCCATTCATATCGGGCTTGAAGAAGTATCACCGTTTTCTGATGATTATACCTTTCTTCAAGGTCTTTCTAAAGATCTGCAGGATCTTTTAATGTGAGATATTCATTTTTCAATCCCTCGTCAAGATGACGACGAAGAAAAATCATGGCTTTGGCTTTATCCTTCTGGGATGCATTATTTTCAGCCCTAATGGTATCTCCAAGATCCATTGAATCAAGATGGATTTCAGCATCTAATATCCATGATAAATAATTGTTTCCAGATATATTAAGAGCATTGAATTCGAGATGAGAGAGCTTCGACATAATAAAAATATTACCTGAGTCTTCCTAAAGATTTGATCAGAGTCTCGTGCTGATAACGTGTTGTGAAATAAATAAAAGATATAAAATAGAGATGTATAAATAGAAGACTCTATTATTAATATAATTAGCTCAATAATAATTTATATATATATAATAATATTATATGTTGTAATGTGTATATATATATACAAAGATAGAAAGAAGTATTAACAATAAAGAGAGAGAGAATTGCATATGTTTATTGTTACTATCTCAATATAATAAAGATGATTAATATTGCTATTAATATTATATGTAAAGAGTAATAGAAAATAGAATTTAAAATACTTATAAAATAAAAGAAGAGAAAGAATTGTAATTGCAACATAAAGAGAGAATTGATCTTTATTTTGTATTATTGTTGTGTTATACGTAAAGGCTATGAAGCCTTATTTATAGTAGTACAAAATCAACCTTCATTAAAGGTTGGTCTTCAAATTTCTTCCTTGAAAATAAATCTCTTTGCATGGGAAAGATTATTAGCCGCCCAATTGATAAATAGGCATTCATTTCATGTTTATCCCAACAATAATGACCAATTATATTTATATAATATGTAAGTTGAGAAATAATTAAAACACTATATCAATTAAATTATCATTTAATTTGTGAAATTAAATATAAAATTTATTGTTTTAATAACCTTATGCTCTGAAAAATCAAAGCAATAACTTTGTGTTAATACTCAAGATTAAATTTGACTTCCAACTCAATATAGCTCTTTAATTTTTAATTGAGCCAAATTGTACCCTTAAATTTGTAAGTTTTCTTTTCATTCATAAATTTATATAAAAAAGTATTTTCTTTTGGGGAATTTGAGCTAAAATGGTAAAATATAAAAGTTAAATTTCTATTCTTATTCGTTGTGATTTTTTGTATATTTTATTTGAATTGAAATGAGAGTATTTTTTTATTGACAAAAATGTTAATACTATGTAATAGTACTAAATCCAATAAACTAGATTCAATTTATTACATATACAAGTAAATCGAGTCAAAATTGATATAACATATATATAGTAAATTATAAATTTACTTTAATTGATTTACATTGAAAGAGTATAAATTGAATTCAATTGATTCGATTTATATAAATTTATTTTAGAACATACATGTAAGCTAATTCATTTTTTTAGCACATTGGTGTAATTTTAATTATTTTACGGTGTGAACCCTCAATTATATCACACAATCAATTTCAGATATCTGAAGTACTGAAGTAGTAATGAAAACAAATCAGATAATTATCCATTATTTAAATAGCAGTGTGTTCTGCATCACTTAACAGTTTCAAAAAGCCCCCTTTACCTATGAAACTTGATTCGAGATTCTACCAATATTGGGTTCTTTACTGAAACCTTAAACATATACCCTTCCATGGTTTCACACACTGCTGAGCATGGGAACACCTTCACTTACCCTTTGCTCCTAAAGGCCTATGCCAAACTTGATTTCATTATTCATGGGACTATGATTCTTTCAATTAAATAAATAGAAAATACATCTCTTTTATTTTTACTTGATTTGATTTGTTATTTTTTCAAATTATATGTTTTGATTTCACTTTCAAATTTTTTTTTATTTTTTTTCCAACAAAGTAGCACAAATAATGATAAGTAGTTATTTTCGGTCTAGGATACTTATTTCTTTTTAAACCAGTAGAATCTAGTATTATTTAAGAATAAACTAAGCCTAATGAATAATAATTATACATTTATGTTTGTGATTGCAAATACAATTCAAGTACTTACAATTTATATCAGCTTCCTTTTTTTTGTTATTCTATTTAGATTTGCTATATATATTCCCAATCAATCAATTTGATTGGTTTGATGTTTAGTCCTATATATTAGAGATCTTGATTAGGAGAGAAACAAATAGAGCTAGAAAAACGTAATACCATTGAAATTTTTTTAAATTTTATGTTGGAATCTAATTTATTTTTCGTTACATTTTGAAAGACACAGCACAAGCACAAGACCCTAATCTCTGTTTGTTTCCAGCTTTTTTTTTCAATGCAAATGACAAACCATAGCGATCAGATTCCTAATGATCTTGCTCTGGAAATTCTAGCAAAATTACCGGTTAAATCTTTGAAGCGATTTAATTGCGTACGAAAGTCTTGGCTAAATTTACTTGAGAATCCTGATTTTAAGAGCATGTACTACGAGAATTTAAAATCTAAAACTGCCCACTCATCGTCTCTCCTTCTATGGAGATCATTTTACCATGGGGATAAAAATGTCCCTAGTGAAAATAATGTGCATTTACTTTCTGGAGAGAGATATGAAAACATGGTTACATTAGCTTTGCCAACTCTAGTTGAGAGTTATGATCCCGGCGAGCTTCTAGAATGTGTTAATGGCATTATATGTCACTATGAACGAGGTTCTGAGGTAATAGGACTTTGGAACCCCAAAACCGATGAGCGTAAAATTATTCCTCCGGGTATCAATGATGATGAGCCCGGCTTTGATCGACATGTAAGTGTTCATGGATTTGGTTATGACAATGTGAATGATGATTATAAAGTGATTCAATGTGTATATTATAATTATAGTCAAATGTTGTTTGAAGAGCCTGTTCTAAGAATTTGGCAAATTTATAGTCTAAAATTTAATTATTGGAAGAAACTTGATATTGAAATGACTATGAAGGAAAATGTAGATAAAGCTTCTATAGCGTACTTGAATGGAGTATGCCACTGGTGGGGTAGCGAGTTTGCCACGAATGGACTCGAAGAACAAGTACTTGTGTCATTTAACCTCAGTACTGAAACATTTCGAACCACATCAATTGTTTGGGTGCAAGAAAATGATTATAGCTTTACCAGAACTTTGGTAGTGCTCAACGAGTCTGTTACTTTAATTTCCTCTTTTGCTCAGAATAATCTCATTGAAATATCCATTTTGGGTGAAGTTGGTGTGAAGGAATCTTGGGTGAAGCTTTTCACACTTGGACCCTTTCCATCAGAATGGCGTTATCCAATGAGAATGGGCAACAAATGTGATGTAATATTTTATATAAGAGACGACAGTAATGAATTGGCTTCCTTTGATGTCATCACGGGCAAAGTAATTCACAATATTAATATCAAAACAAGAATGTTTGGTACATGGATTTACAAGGAAAGCCTCCTCTCTTTCACAAAAGAAATTAATTGATTAGTAAATATACAAATTTAAATGTAAGATCTACTTAAATAGGGGTATGGGAAGAGTATGTACACTTTCTAAAATGAAAACTAATTTAAATTGAAATTGATTTGTATTTCATTCTAATATTTTGAGCTGATCAATTATGTTTCATATTTTAAAAAATATGACCTATGAAGCACGGACACTTTACTGAGTTGCCGTGTCTACGTGTCGGACACATTTTGGACACAATATTCACCAACACTCGTCTGACAAGCGTGTCTGTCCTTGTGTCCAACCGTGTCTTAATAAAAAATAAAAAATTCTTCTCCAGACACGTTTGGATACACTTAAATATCATCACGTGTCAGCATGTCCAGTCTTATTCTTAATATATATTTTTGAAATAAATTTAGATATAGTATATATTAGTATTTATTAAAACAATTTTTTTTAAATACTTGATATAATTAAAATAAGACATTAAAAATAAATAAAAAAATAATTTATATTTTAATATCAATAAAATGTCAAAATATTATTGAGATTTATATAAAAAATATTTTATATTTTATATGTATGCGTGTCCCCGTGTCTTGTAAGATTTTAAAATTTGTGTGTCGACGTGTCCTGTTTCGTATCGTGTCCCGTGTCAGTTACGACTCTTGGTGTTAAAAAAAAAATAAATTATATCACACGAATCAATTTTGGATATCTGAAGTAATAATGAAAACAAATCGGATAATTGTTCATTATTCAAACTTAGACTTGTGTATTCTCAAGTTACTTTTGTACTCAAATGTGGATGCCATAAAGGAGTCTATTGAAAATTTGCTAAAAACTATGTATGCAAAAGTCAGTGACCTTGCCTCTGCTAGAAGCATATTTGATTTGATTATCAAAAAGAGTATTTTCTCATGGACATCAATGATTGCAGGATATCCCCGTTCGTATCACCCATTGGAGGCATTGCATTTGTTTAGAAGGTTTGTACGGACAGATTTTAGACCAGATGGACTAATTCCTGCCACTGTTTTATCGGCTTGTATTGATTTAGGATCAATTAGCGTAGCACAAGAGATGGAAGATTATATTTCTCTAAATAGATTGGAATTTGATCTACAAGTCCAAACATCTCTCATACACATGTACTCCAAGTGTGGAAGCATCAAGAAAGCCAAAGAAGTATTTGAAAAAGTGGCAGATAAAGATTCAACTGTTTGGTCTTCCATGATAAATAGTACTAGACTTCACCATCAATAATAATGATGCTTCAGTGTTCTTGGATGCTCAACATTGCTGCATCATGAAAACCAGCTTAGATTAGCAAGGGGAGTTTGGTTTTGTCTTAGAGCAATAAGTACATGACATAAATTTTAATTTCTATATTAAGTTCACTAAATCATGTTTTCCTTTCAGACAGTGTTAAGCCTGTAGGATAATCATTTCACAATCCTTGCTGACTGCTCCATGGATCACAAATTGTTGTCTTCTTTGGAGACTATCTAAATCAGTGCATTGAGTCTCATAGAAATTAAGGACATTCTGCTATAGATAATAATGTAATTACCATATAGAAGTTGCTCTTCACATAAAATAATGCAAGTTTTGTTGTTTTATTGATTGAAATAGATCATTATTTAATTGTTATATATAGTAGGAGAATAATGTCGAGTTAATAGTAAGAAATCATCATTCTCATCAATTGTAAAATCTTATAAAACAGCTGCATTAACTGCACTGACATCTGCTGCATTGACTTACAGTTGTCAACTAACTTAACACCTTTTTTAACCAACTTGTCAACAGCAGAAACTGTCATTTTCTGCCATTTCTATCCGATAATGTAGGCGGCCTAACCTAACAATTGCGTCAATGGCTGACTTCACGGCTTGAACTCACGACATTGAAGCTCAACTCAACTGTTGCTTCAAGGCTTCCCTTCCAGCTAGGGTGATTATGGAAACTAATTATAATGTTACCAAAGGCATATTTTAGTGCAAAATCTTAGTATTGTCTGTAGGGCAATAACTTGTTTATGAAGCTTAGCAAGATGGAAGTTTTTATTTGTGTGACAAACCCTATATATGAAAACTCATTACATTAATGGATGGAAAGATAAGCACTGATAGGAGCAAAGAGAAAATGTAAGCAAACAAAACAAAACTGAATAGAAACCCACCCATCAAATGAGAGGGTATATGAATCTGTATATCATTTCTCTGTAATCTCTATAGCATGTCTGTGTCATATAATTTGTTAATCAACAATTAAATGAATCTTCTATCTATGTTACCCTGTGGATTTGTAACTCCATGGTATGCATTAACAGTAATTTCTGTCACACAGTAAGGTATACATCTAGTTAAATTAGATCTTCTAAGAACCTATAAGATGTACAATTCATCAATCAAAAGATTCTTTAAGATGGTTGCTAATATCTGACATGATCAACAAATCAGTAACAGAAATCAGAGTTCTGATCTCTACTTTTGTTCTCATTTTCTCATGGTCCTCTCATCTTTTCAACAAAGTGACGCCTCTTTTCTTCCAACTTCTCGCTCATCCTCTTTTGCAAATCAAACATCTTTTCCCTCTTCCCGATTTTTTTCTGTTCAGATGGACTAACTTGTTTATCCATAAGCAGAGAATAGAGTGTTTGTGGTTCATAGACAGTAATATCCTCCGTCTTCTCTTCCCGTGTTTCATCTCTATTCTCATTCTCTATGGAAGATGCTGGAAGTTCTTTCAAATCCTCAGTTTCTTGCATTATGTAAGCCTCTAGAAAAGGTGTTGACAGTTGGTCAAAACTTTGGCTGCTCTTTAATACTATTGGACAAGAGGAAGACAATGCTCATCCGAAAGAAAACGATTTCCTAACTGGTTCTACTATAGACTTGGCCCCATGTTGGTTTTGGGGTGTTAGCCCCGAACCATCAACTGATATCCTTGCTAGTTTTATCATTTGAAGCAGAGGTATCGTGTCCACATTCTTGTTTAACCCACATGCATGGAGCAACAGTCCGAGGAATCCAATTCTCCTTTTCAGCCAGCATCCATCAAATGCTTATGCACTCAGAGTTCGGGAGCACTAAAGTTTCTCGGAATGCTTCCTGTAGAGATACTATAATCTTTTCAGAAAGACATGCAAAGTTGAAGGCTTGTCGGACTATACAAGTTACAACATAGAGAACAAGGAACATGCACCCTCTAAGCAAACTTTAAAAGAGAAAGAAACATAGATATATCTAAAGCATGTAAATTCTGAAAACAGCAGCAGGTTAAACATTGATCTTTAACCAAAATTCATTCATGACTTAACCAAATGGAAATGGGGCTATCATACCTTAAGTCGATTGACCAGGAATAGGGCAATGCGTGCATTAGTTATTTTGTGATCTCTAACACATGATTCCAGGTTGAAGTCTATATCAGGCATAAATGTGAAACCATACCACAAATTATCAGAAGGAGGGGGTTTTAGTTGTAAACGCATTTGGAGACTATCCTTATTGCCAAAGTGAGAGGAACCTTTAGAAAGAAATAACCCGTTACTTCGACCATAACAAAGCTATAGCTGTTTATAATTTTGATAATGATTAGATGTGTAAACATGTGTATCTATCAACATGAAAATGCTCAAAGACAAGATTTGTAGTGACATAACTTTAAGAGTTTAAGTGTCTTATTATAGGTAAAAAAAAATTCCACAGAGGTAACAGAAATACGGACATGTTAGAATATAATAGAATTAAAGATAATTTACACAATCAGTCATACTAGTTGTTTTTCTCTGTTGTTTATTGTTCTTATAAAGATCTCTTGCCCTCATGTACCTGTGTATTCTCCCATTTTTTTCAGGTTGAATAAACAGAATTGTGGGGGAAAAAAAAGTACGGAATAATAGATACTACCTGTGAAACATGCTTGGCAAGAGAATTTAACAGATTTTCATTTTGATCCCTAAAATGAGGAAGATGTACTCCTAGAAACTTTAGACACGTCTGCATAGGACAAATTGACATCTTTAACTTTAATGCTTTCCACAACACTGATTTTTTAGGGAGGGGGTGGGGAGGAATAATACAGTAAAAACGTGACAAATTACTACACGAAGAAAATGCAAACTAAGTATTTGATTTAACGGTATTTTTGTGCTTACCAGTGTTCCCATTGACATCTACTTTGGCTCTTGTGAATCATTCACTCCGTCTCCAAGATTCAACTGATTGCTAAGATCTTCAAGATCTGACGGGGCAGCCCCAGCATTGCTTGAGCATTCCGTCCCCTTATTGTTCTGTGGTTCACCAACTTCAAGCCTTGTTTCAATCTCTACTACTGCACCTCCAGAATATTCAATGTCTGCCTCAAAGGTGCATACATCATTCATTTCCATAGGAAGAACCCTCATTGCAACGATAGAGGGTGGAGTAGTCCCCATATTGATGTCTGTACAGATAACTTCACCAAAATAAGTAGGTGTTCTCACATTGGTCAATACCCTCGGTCAAAAAATAGAAAGGGCTAACATTTATCTTATAGAAACCACAATCAAGTGAAGGTTTCAGTGAGGATTTCTCTTTAAAAATAAAATAAAACACCAATGTTTATCTCATGACAACTGCGCAAAGGAATGAAGTCAGTTTTTTAGTAATTCTACTCAAAAATTGAGGAACTCTGGAGGAAGATCCATCAGGCTTACTGGACTTTTCTAAGGCATCAAAACTTGATCCTGCTGATGGTCTCATGATAAAAGGATGATATTCAATATTTAGTGATGCTAGATATCGATGACACTCTTCGTACAACTGACTAGACCACTTAAGTTTTTCACTCTGAGCGCGTGAAGCCACACGGAGGGACTTACACCATGCTTCTTTTTCCCATGACGTCTCAAGATATATGTAAAGCAATTTGCTTCCATGGTATACCACAGATTTATTGTTTTCAACTTTTATCGGGTATCTTTTTGCCCTGCAAAACCCAACATAAAAAATGACCTTGAAGCGCCGTATTTTTCTAAGTAAATAAGCAAGAGTACATAACAAAGTGTTTCTTTCCACATCAGATGAAGTATGATACCCATGTTCCAAGCAGCAACAACTTTTCTTGTTTTTCTCATTAAGATGTATGTGAGATGTAAAGGAAGTGAGATATCCCCATTTGAATTCAAAGTCAGGAAAACTCATAATAAACCCATTTTCAACTTTGTTTTTCTTTCAATGTGAATTATATGTTCAATCAAGATGATATGCATTTTCGTATGCACTGATTTAAAAGGAATGAGAGAATGTATGCTGGTTTTCTGCAGAGAAATACAGCTCACTAAATCAGATTCTAATGAATGTTGTAATATAAATCATTGGCCTAATACTCTATATCAAGCTAGCTCACTAAGCTCTCACATTGTAACATATCCACAAACAAAAGAAAACGATATTGAAATAATGATCTCATCACAAGGTTGTTCGGATATAGGAATGGAAACTATACCCCACGCAATCACGAAAGTGACTTCCTGCATCACATTACCGTTTTTTAGAAGGAAGGCTGGATGATGAAACAGCCTCAACAACACATCCCTTCAGCCAAATGGCTGTCTCCGAACCATCATGCTCTGTGAGAATAAGTGACTCACCCTTGATCTTCCCATGCTTCTTAACAAGGTTAACCTCCAGTACCTCCCTTTTCCTTTTATGATCTTTAGCTTACTTTTCCAGCCAGAACTTTGATACCTTGTATTGTTCTAGAACCCAAATCATACCCTAAAGAAAGAAAATGCCAATGAATCGAAATAATAAAAGTAATTGGTGCTCCAAATGTGCATCAGATATCGAATTTGATATTTTTCACATTAATTTAGTCTTTGAAGGGTATCAAATAACTATCATCATGATAACCAAAATCACCCTTGTTATTTTAAGAACCAACTTGAGGTCTAAATAATGTTCATACCGGAAATGGTAACTACCTTAACTTGAGTGATTACTCCAAGCAATACTAAAATACTAAAGTTACTTAAAAGCTACATAGGTACACAATTCGTTTTAAAATGCAATTCTATACCTTTTTTTATGATTAAATTACAAGTGTTCCTTTAGAAAGAATTCTATAGCAGCAAGTGGTGCGCAAATAAATGAGAGAACACAAGCTAGCTACTACATGAAACACAATGTAAATAACAACAGAATAAAAGAAAATAATAACTAACAGGAATTGTGGAAGCATGAAGCTTACCTCTTTTTCGAAGGAAGAGTCAGGTGATTGATAGGATCATTTTGCGAACTAGTGTCCAATGAGATGGCTGCTGAGATTTTGTCTTTGTCCTTCATGATCTTGCGTTGCAGCCGTTCAATGATCCACAAGATTCCCAAAGCTTCGGCAACCACAACCGTCACCACCCCAACAAAAAAACCGAGGAAGAGAATGAAGATAAAACCCAAAAACATTTTCTTTTCCTTCTTTCAACACCCCAATTGATGGAAAAACTATAAGGACAATTTAAAAAAAGGGAAAAAAAATGGAATACGAGAGAATGAGAGGAATGAGGTGAAAAGGAAGACGAACCCCAGATGAGGAAATTGAGAACGACCCAGATGAGAGATGACGTTAAAATTGGAATCTTTATTTTACATTTGTTCTGAAGAATCGGATGCTAAAATTAAAAGCTGCATTTTCTCTCTTTTTTGTTGTTCCTTCTGGATTGTTTGATTCATCATTCTTTATTCATTGTTTGACCGTTGAAGTGTTCGTTAACTTGATGATGAAATGAAATGGAAGGAGGCATTTGGGGTGGGATTAATTCTGAAATGGGAATGGAATTTGAAGGAAAAGATACAAACTTTATGTAGTTATTATTATGAAAACAAAGTGTGTGTGTGTGTCTGCATTGCATGGATGAATTGGAAGGGCAACCTAATGTCTGCATTATTCACATACAAGTACGGTTAACGGGTTAAGTAGTGATTTTCTAAATTTTACATCTTCATACTATAATTAACCTAAATTAAGTTATTTCCAATTTAGGTTCTTTATTGTTTTTTAATTAATAGAATCCAGTATTGTTTAGGAATAAACTAAGCGTAATCACTAATCAGGAATAATTATATATTTATGTTTGTGATTGTAAATACAATTCAAGTGCTTACATGTTGATTTCTTTTTTATTCTATTTAGGTTTGTGATATATATTTCTGATATCAATATAATTGGTTTGATATATAGTCCTATATATTGAAGATCTTGATTAAGAGAAAAATAAATAGAGCCATAAGAACGTAATACCATTAAACTTTTTTTAAAGATCTTGATTAAGAGAAAAATAAATAGAGTCATAAAAACGTAATACCATTAAACTTTTTTTAAATTTGTTTGTTGAAATTTAATTTATTTTTCATTACATTTTATAAGACACAGCATAAACACAATACCTTATTCTCTGTTTGTTTTTATCTTTTTTTTTTTTCAATGCAAATGACAAATCATAGCAATCAGATTCCTAATGATCTTATACTAAAAATTCTAGCAAAATTATCGGTTAAATCTTTAAAGCGATTTAGTTACGTGCCGAAGTCTTGACTAAATTTACTTGAGAATTCTTATTTTAAGAACATGTACTACCAGAATTTAAAATCTAAAACTGCTCACTAATTATCTCTCCTTCTATGGAAATTATTTTGCCAAAGTGGTGAAAACGTCCATAATAAAAATAATGTGCATTTGCTTTCTGGAGAGAGATATGAAAACATGGTTACATTAATTTTGCCAACTCTGTTTGAGAGTTATGGTCCCGACGAGATTCTAAAGTGTGTTAATGGTATTATAGGTCACTATGCATGCACGACCATGTCGTGATGTAATAATAAGACTCTAGAACCCCAAAATCAACGAGCGTAAAATTATTCCTCCGGATATTATTGATGATGAGACCGGCTTTGATTGGCATGTAAGTGTTCATGGATTTGGTTATGATAATGTGAATAATGACTATAAAGTGATTCAATGTGTATATTACATTGATTATGAATTTCACTTAGCTGTGCCTTCTCCAATTTGGCAAATTTATAGTCTAAAAAGTAATTGTTGAAAAACAACTTGAGCTTGAAATGACTAAGAAGAAAAATGTAGATAAAACTTCTGTAGTGTACTTGAATCCACTGGTGGAGTAGCGAGTATGCCACTAATGAACTTGAAGAACAAGTATTTGTGTCATTTAATTTCAGCAATGAAACGTTTTGAGCCACATCAATTATTTGGCTGCAAGAAAATGATGATAGCCCTACCAAAACTTTGGTAGTGCTTAACGAGTCTGTTATTACTCTGATTTCTTCTTTTGCTAAAAATAATCGCATTGAAATATCCATTTTGGAAGAAGTTGGTGGGAAGGAATCTTGAGAGAAGCTTTGCACATTTAGACTTGGACCTTCTCCAAAATTTTGTAAACTACAAGTGAGAATGGACAACAAATGTGATGTAATATTTTATATCAGAAACTCAATTCATATATCATATTAACAAACAACAACAAATAAACATCATTCACAACCACAATTCAATAAATTCGCATCAATTAGTAATATTAGACTCTCGTAAATTATTTGTAATTATTCAATAAGTTTTTTAAGCATTCTTAAATTAAAACATTAACTTTAAAAACAAATCTCCTACTTCCGTATGAAATCAAAATCAACGAAAATTTTGGAGAAACTTTCTGACCGAACTGCTGAAAAGGAAAGCGTCAAAAATCATTTATATCTTTTAGAACTCCAATTGGCTGAACTCGAAAAAGGTTTCTACAATCACATACGTCCATTTCTCTCCGAGTAGCTCTTTACTCCTAGATAGGGAAAAGAGCGATATTGGCGTTAATCTCGGAAAGAATCCGGTCAATATGGGAGGGGTGTAATAGTCCCGCAGGATGAGTCAAGTGAGGGAATTCTGGGTGGGATTTTTGAGCGATAGACCTTCCTCTAGTGAGGGAATCCCGGGTAATAGAGGTTAAGTTCTTTTCTTGACTTGACTTGACTACATAACTCTTGAAAGTAAGGCACTTTCTTACGGGTGTGGGGAAATGCCGATTGTAGCTCCTTCATTCTAGTAGTGGAGCCGCCCCCGAAATACCTAAAAAGCGTAGGGGGCGCAGTGGCTCTCCCTTTTCTTTAGGGGGAAGAGGACTTATATCACTGTCAACTTCCATCGAACAAAAGTGATGTTATCCTATAAAATAGGAGAATACAAACATTTTTATCGGATTAAATTTTTTATTGAAGTTACGGATCACAAAAAAATCGAGGCTTTACGGTACCATTGTTTTCTTGTTCTCTCTCACTCACGACATTCTCTTTATTTTCTCAAAGAAAATGGTTCAGTATTGCTTGGAGAAGGAATGGTTAATGAAAAAAGAATAGATAATTAGTGTTAAAGCGACAGATAAAAGACTTATATAGTTATATGTCATAATTATAAATGTCTATATGTATACCTGATAGCCACGTTTGGCTTTGTTTCTTAATCTTTACTTCCTTAAGGCCAAATAATTAAGTTAAACTTTAATAATCATAAAATTTTATTTAAATCTTTTTTTTGGTAAAATAATTTTCCTTAAAAACAAAATCTCAAATAATATAATAATTCATAAATAACTAATTATTTAATTTTAAAAAATTTAGGGTGTTCCATTACATTAGCTCTATTATTAAGTAAACATAATTTTTATATAATAGAATAGATTTTTTACGAATCTTTATTGCTTGTTCGTTGCTAATTATTTTTATGTTATTACTTAATAATTTTCACTTATAAAACTATTGACTACCTAATATTATGGTTTAGTTAATAAGAATGATGACGTTAATATTTTTTCATAAGTCTTGTTATGATTTATAAATACGAAAGAGTCATAAATAAATTTATTTTCTTAATGAATGTTATTTTTGTTGTGAAATTTTATATTATCTTTACAATTTTAGCATAATTGAGTCTAATTTTTACATTTTAAAATGAATTTATTAAAAAAAATAAAATATAAATCACATTATTACTACAAGATTACTTTATTAACATAATTAGTGGTACTTATTACTTGAATAATTAAATTTAGCTTCTAATGATATTAAAGTCAACCTATTCTATTGTCTTGTGCATTCAAAGAATTCACAAGATTGACATAAAAATCTAACAATTGAGAAATAAAATTCATTACAATGGTATATTCATTTTAATAAATATTCTTCTATCAAATACCTATAAAAAATACATTGGCCATGGTAAAATGCCTAAATTGAGATATTTTCGGGCTATAGTACTCGTCAAACAAACAATCAATGAAATACTCACCCATGCCTTCTCATTTTGAGTACATTTATACATAAAAGAAATTTTACATAAGGAAAAAAAAATTAAAATAGCAATAGCAATAAAAATGACTATTCTTGTAATTTTGTACGTCAATCTATATACAGTAAAAAAAAGACCATGATTATCTAACAAAATTAATTTATATTTATTAAATTCAATTTGAATGAGTAAAAGATTATTTTATTTTAATTTAATTCTTAATTCACATTATTTGAATTTGGTTCAATATATATAATTTGATTTAATTTGATTTAATTATTAATTAAAAATATTTTGGTTATCTATTTTATTTATAAATTTATTGTTTTAATGATTAATAAATTAATCAAATTAATTAATAAATAAATTTAGTTCAACAAATTAAAAGAAATAAATTAAAAAATACTAACAGAATATTAAAAGAATAAATTATAATAAATTATGTGATATTTAAATATCTAATAAAATCAATTAGTTAATATAGTTAGTTTATTGTAATAACTTATATTTAATGAGTTAAAAGAAATAAATCAGAAAACACTCTCAAAAGCATGTCACGTCAACTCCATTATTAAATGCAAAAACTCAATTTTTATATAATAGAATAGATAAATTTAAAGGCTATCTTTAACTATCTTTTAATATATTATTAATAAATTTTATTGTATTTGCACTATTTCACATTTTCACTTCAATTCAAGGAAGATGGTGGTAAAGTGGTCACAAACTAGAAGAACAATCCAATAGTCACAATTTTCTTCTTTTTTTTTTTCTCTTTTAGGAAAATTATAAATTATAAATATAAAAAATATTGAGAAATTTGGTACATAAATTTTTTGGTCTAAACTGTCTTCTACTTCCATGAAATAAAATACTTATTATTTTGATTAATTTCATATGTATTACTATTACTATAATATACATTTAATAAATTTTAATAATGATACATGATACATATACAACTTGTTATATAAGAACATAACAACACCTTTGATTCTTGACGATTCTCACATGTTTTTTTTAGTATATTTTTGTGTCTAACATTTTTTAAATTGTATAAAAAAAATTTAATAGTTAATATGATTGAATTTTATTTTGAATGTTTAAAATAAGTTTTAATTATAAGTTGATCGTTAATTTTGTTGTGAGAAGTAATCATGTACTATGGTGGTTTATAGCCGAGGTTATAAGAGTGAGGTTGGTTTACCACTCGATTGTTTCAAGAATTTAAACTTGATGGGGATGCATTTAGAGTTAATCATCCTGAAGTATTGGTGTTTCTTAACAATTGTAATGTTATTCTTAGGATAAGAATTGATCAGGATTACACCTCCTTTGGAAGGGTGTTATAATAAAAAATTTGACTGATAGAGATATATATTTATTCAATTATGTATGAAGAAGTAATAGCAAAATTTAATAGCACAGTAAATTGACAAATTGCTAAATGATGTGATAACAACAAATGAAATAATAAAAGAATTTTAGATAATCAAAAAGGGAATAGGAAGGAAAAGAATACAAATCATCAGAAACGCCTAAAGAGCATAGATCAACTGAGTACAAGCATATTTATTTATGGGAAATCAATATTGATCCCAATTTTTCACACTTAATAATAATAATAATATTTGGATTCAAACAGACATTACACAGATCAACTGAATACAAGCATATTTATTTATGGGGAATCAATAATTGATCCCAATTTTTCACACATAATAATAATAATAATAATAATAATAATAATAATAATAATAATAATAATAATATTTGGATTCAAACAAACATTACACAGGTATTATAATGGAATTGGACTTTGTTTTGCATAAATTAACACCTTTGGATTTATTAATAGGACATTGAATAATTTCAACTAAGTCCGCATCAAAGCACACGCGAATCTCCCACAATAACGCATTACCGTTATCTGGGAAGCACACAAGTTCGGGCTCAACTTGAAGAGTCTTGGTCTTTTTTATTGCATTGACAATGGCACTGCGACTATAAGTTTTAATTCTATCGGGAATTATTCCAACCTTCTTCAATTCGCCATCAATGTCCAAATTATGTCTATGAAATAAAGCCTTTTCAAAATATTCAGATTGAGCAAACCTTTCAGCGCTACACGATCCGTGTTTTTCCCATTGCGCCGTCCAAAAATCCATATTCGATTGTCCTGGAAGTAGACTTGGCCAATCAGGGGCTAAGTGACCTTGCAATGTCGCTGTCTACGAAAATAAATCATAAAAATAATTAATAATTAATTTATTATGTAACAAGATAAATGAAAATAGATAAAAGTCTAATTAATTAACTCACCATCAAACTTCTGTCAAAATGATACTTCGGCTGGTTATTAGCACAATTTGCTGGCCAAGGAAGCGAGAAATTTGTAGGCCAAAGACCGTGTATTGTGAAATGCTGTGGGATCTTTGGCTTCGAGTAAAGGTTGTTGGCCAAACAAGGGCAAGTTTAAAATATTCATAAGAGGCAGCATTAGTGAGATGAACCGAGGATGCAAGCAGGATAACGTGAAAAACAATGAAAAGTGAGTTCATATAGTTTAGAGGGTTTTGGAGGGAAGGGAGCGAGTTGGAGAAAGCGATGGTTGTTCTCCTCCCTCCCTCCCTCTTATAAATCAGAAATGAGAACTGAATAGCCAAACAGTATATTTCATTGTACATCAATGATACATACTAAAGAAGAAATGCCGTAAGGAGAAAAGCTACTACTAGCAGTATGGGTCACTCAACTGGAAATCAAAACATGACATGTTTCAAAACAAACTAAATTTCAATTCATACTTCCGGAGCCGAACCGGTTATCTAATCGGTCAGAACTCACCAGATTCTGGTTGCGCGAAGGTAGCTGATGGCGAGAGTCGAAGCAAGAAGTCGAGGAGAGAGGCGAGAGAGCTGGGGGAACTGGGGATGGGCTCAGGAAGGACTAAGCTAGGCTTCTTTTATTTTTTTGACGACGTCCTTTTGCCTTTGGGGCTTGGGTTTTTTTTTTTACCGATCCAAATTTTTTAAATCTGTTCGGTTCATTGCTTTTTCTAAACCTGCCAGGTCTAATCAATTTTTACGGTTTTTTACCAATTCCTTTCTTTGTCCAGTTTCTTACACTATTTGGACGGTTTTAATAATTATGTTGTAATTAAATGTTGTTACCTTAAATGGATTTTTAAATTTAATTCAATTCCATTCCATGTTTCTTTATGATAAATATTATTTTCATACTAGAATTTTTTTTAACAACTGTACATAGATTTTTTAATTTGTTAACTAAAAAATAATTTAAATAAGTGATTAATTTATAACAACCGTCACTACCAGAAATGTGGTGATTAGTCACGGAAAAAATCGTGGCTAAAATCAAGAAATTCCGTGGCAATTAAGCTTTAGCAACGAATACATTTCTGTGGCTAACAAGGGCGACGCCTTTTCAGTTAGCCACGGTTTTCGACCGGTTAGCCACAGTTTTATGATCCGTGGAGACATCTGACTAGCCACGGTTTTTACGTTATTGGCCACACTCTAAACCGTGGCTAAATGACAACATGGTAACTAACAAGTATAGCTTTGCCACAATTTTTCCGTAGCTAATATTGGTAAGCTGGGCTTTTTTGCCACATTTTTTCTATGGCTAAACATTATTGGGTTATTTAGCCACGGTTTTTCCGTGGCTAATCATAAAAGATAAATTAAAAAAAATATAATAATAATAATAATAATAATACTTAGAACAAAATTATATCATACAAAATTAAAAAGATTAGCCATATCCATATAAGTAGTATTTTTAGTAATAAAAATATGAAATTTAAGTAACAATGTTAAAAAGCAAATATTCTGAACTAAATGAGTTTAAACTATTACAAAATCAAGTATCGGAATGTATCATTATTAGATCTCTAACATCTTCATTGGAATACCTGCAAAAACATTCAAATAAGATTGTGTTATCTCTTAATTCATGAAAAAAATGTTCCAAGACATTATTTAAAATAATATTTTAATGTACTTAAATAAAAAAGTAGGAATGCATACCCAATAATACTGAGTTTTCATTTTCACAACATAAAACATCTTATTGAACTTGTCATCAATCAATATATATATTACTAGAATATTCTGGTGAACAACTTTCAATTCAATTGCTTCATGTAAGTAAATAAGCAAGCTTGTCAAGAATAAAAGTAAAATAGAGAGTGATATTAATGATATTTTCTCATATTAAAACCTAACTATAGTATTATTTAACGAGACAAAAGAATACTATTAACCAGATATTGAATTGCAATCAAAACCATTTAAAGACAAAGAACTTAAAGTAAAAATAAAAATATGTTAGAAATTACCAAGGTCAATATTTTAAAGTAGAAAGTTGAGCTTACCAGATAACTATCGAATAAAACTTTCATGCGGACCTCCTAGGGAAGTGTACCTTGTTCCCCAGCAGCATGCATCTATTACTCTAAGTTACCATTATTAACATATTTATCCATTAGCAGCTTAAATATTGAAACAAACACTAAAACAAAAATGCTATTGATAATATAAAGAAATAGATAATTAGATACTATGTACTCGGGAGTTTGAACAATTTAAAAGAAAACACAAACTTGTATGGAGATCCCAGCATGGACAAGAATCAAAGTTGCAGCATTGATACACGCAGATCTAGATCTAGTTCCTATACAGGAATATTGGAGAAAAGTTAGTGAATAGTAAAAAAAAAAATAGTCTTTTAAATAAAAATAAAAGAATAAAGATTTGAGAGAATATTAGATAAACATAAAAAGGGGCTGTTTAGGGTTCCTTCCATTCTTCTTTGTAATTCAGAATTGCTTGCAAAATCTTGATTTCCGCTATTTTGGAAACTTCTTTGGTGACTCAACGCTGAATTTACTAAAGATACAGAGAAACTGAACAATAATATAAACCTACGAGGGAATTCTTCCGATTTTCTAGTGAGTGGGCTTTACTTTGATGCTGAGTGAAAATTACTTTTAAGTTTTTCGCCCAAAATTTCACTTGTATTATTGTAAAAGTTCATTTGAATTTATTTCAGCAATTGAGATTTTTAATTTAAATTAATAGTTAACTATAAAAAATATAAATTATAATATATACCATATTTCAAAGACGGTACATACTACTTATTGTTTCAAAAATAAACTTACGTTAATTTATGTTGGATATTTTTTTTACTAAATTGATATAATGATAATGAAAAAAATAAAAAATAAAATTTAGGAAAACTAATGCATATTGTGAATTAGAGACAAAAAAAAGTACTCTTTTTTATCATGAATTTTATATATACTTTTAACATTTATTCTCAATTAATTAAAGCAATAAATATGTACTCTTTTTATGCTATTTCAACTAATGCATCTTCCGGTCACAAAAAAAACTAATGCATCTTCGGTTACTCAATGCTAAATTTACTAAAGATACGGAAAAACTGAACAATAGTCTGAACATGTGAAAGAGTTCTTCCGATTTTTTAGTGAGTGGGCTTTACTTTAGTGTTAAGTGAAAGTTATTTTTTTTCCGCCCAAAATTTCACTTGTGTTATTGTAAACGTTCATTTGAATTTATTTCAGTCACTTAATTGAAATTTTTAATTTAAATTAATAGTTAACTATAATAAAAAAATATAAAATTATAATTATATATCATATTTCAAAGACAGTATATACTAATTAGGATTGTGAATTTTGACTCGAATTTAAAAAAATAAAAAAATTGCCGGAGAAAAAAAATTAAAATTTTGTAACTATTTCAAAAATAAACCTACGTTAACTTATGTCGGATATTTTTTTATTAAGTTAATTAAAAAAATAAAAAAATAGAAAAATAAAATTTAAAAAATTAATACATATTGTGAATTAGGACAAAAAAAATATATTTTTTTTATCATGAATTTTATACTTTTATCATTCATTCTCAATTAATTAGAGTTATAAGGATGTACTCTTTTTATATTATTCCAACTAATGCATATCTTATCAATTGAAAATGGCTCGGAATGAGAGAGAAAAAATTATCGACAAACTAGATAAGTTTGCACCCTTAAAAATTAAAATTTATTATTAAGGTTTAAATTTGGAAAAAGGAGGAACTGCATATAAAATTTTTGAAAGGGATGGAAAGAAACACTAGAAGCACATAATTTAAAAGTAAACATCGTTTGATTTCGCCACGGTGAGCATTGGTTTTGTGGCAATTGAGAGAATCCAATTCAAATTGGCCACAGACAAACAAGAACGTGGGAAACTTTCGCACAATTTAACCACGGAAAAGTAAAACGTTGCAAGTGATTATGACGATCATGGAAATTTACCACTGTTTCTTGTTCGTGAGTATTTTTCCGTGGTAAACTACCGTGTTTCTGGTAGTGCGTATTTTTATATAAATGTCAAAAATATTTAGTGTAAATAGTATTTTTCTAATTTAATAAAGTTTGATACAAATGGTATGACAAAGAATTAAAATATCTCTTTGCATTTCCATTAGCATACATGGCATGTGTGTTGTAGTTACCGGTTACCATTATTAATATCTTATTTAAAGAATTATTCCATATATATAATTGGTTAAGACATGGTCTTTTAATTATTGTATTTATATCTCTATATATAGAAGTTGTCATATGACATGTTCAGGCATTACAATTTGCTTCATCAATCATGATGGATTTTAGTTTATTTATTATTTTTATTATTATTACTATCAATAGTCAATAATAATGAAGATAGCACATTTCACTTTACTCGGTGAAATTTTTTTTATATCAGCCTATTTCAACAATTTGGTAAATTTACAGTATAAAAAATAATTATTCACAGAAATTTAAGCTTGAAATGATTAAAAAAGATGTATATAAAGTTTCTGTAGCGTACTAATATACTATATCACTGATGGAATATGGGAACTGGGAAGAGTATGTAAACTTTTCAACATGAAAACTTATTTTAATATTTATATGTGAGAATAATATTTATGGTAGTTTATGTGAAAGTTGGCCATGTTGTGGAAGCGTTTAATTTATTCAACCAAATGCAGCATCAAAGTACTGACTACTGACATAGAATTTATTGTATTTCTAAATCTTATATCTAGTTGTATACAAGTAGGAGAACTCTTATTAAAGAGGAGTACATTAAAAATTTGCTAATAACCATGTATGCAAAATGCAGTCACCTTGCATCTGCTAGAAGGGTATTTGATTTGTAGAGGTTGCCAATGAAATATTAACAGAGACCGAATTGAATATGAACTTATTTGAAAAATATAGAAACGGATGCTAGGAAATTATTTGAGAAATTAGAGTTTGCATAATTTTAGAATAATCAACAATGTTAGATAATCTTTTAATTTGTCATGTCATCATTTTTGTTAGCTAATTAAGTGTTTTCTGTCAACAAAAACAGCAGTAGTTGACATTGATTATTTCTGTTACAACTTAATAATTTTTTAAAATTATTTTTCTCAACATTAGAATGTTTTGATTTTGAGTATCATTTTTGAAATTTATTCTTTAAAACTATATAAGGTCATTGGTTTCATCTAATGGTGTAAGAATTCATCAAATCCCGTTTTTCAATCTCATCAAGTTTGAGTCATGAAAATAAAAAGTAAGGAAAAAAAAAACTAATGTACAAAACATTATCATAATTTAGTTATTACCTACAACTACAAACTGCTACCTTCTTCTTAGAAAATAGCAAAAGAAACTGAAATTGATTGGTAAAAAAATAAATAAATAAAAAAACTACCCCCTTCTTTCTATCTCTCTGGTTAACTACAAAACTTTACATTTCTCAGAATTTGGACCCAAGGGAACTGAAATATTTTGTTATTATGCCGGAGTCAGAAGTTGAAAGCTAACCAAAAGGGTAGTTAATTTAGTTAACGAAGCGGATTTACTACAAGGTTGTTGGTGTAGGGTGTTGTGTGAAGAAGTTGAAGTCATGGTGATAAACATTGAGCTGTTTCAACCATGAATCTGCAGCACTGTACAGATATGATATCCTTTCATATTCACATGGCTCTGGATTCAGCCATAGATCTTCTTGCATCTTGTAGGTAGCTAGACCGAAAGGCGGCAGAGAAATGCCGCCGCCACCACTGTTTCCGTTCTTTTTCTTGCATTTGTTTCCTTCGGTGCTTCCCCAACCACACCACCAATATATGTCTTTCTCTGTGTCAATGTTGTCACTTTCTGTTTCACAATCTGCAGACACATGTAAAAAATTGTGTTCAGATTTCGGCGAGCATTCGATCATGCCTGGTTTCGCAACAATTGCGTAGGAGCGAGTCTCCATTAGTGTAAATCAAACTAATGAACATTCACTCAATTATGTAAGTACACAACTCTAAGGACCAAAATAAACGTTCACTCAATTATGTAAATCAAACTAAATAACTTGTGTCACTCTTGATCCAAAAGTCCAAAACAATGCATGGACACAATAAACATGTCTAGTATCATAATTTTCATTTGTGTAAAAAGTTCCTCGATTCTTCCTATTTGGCAGTTGAGAAAACATGAAAGAAGCAATCTACCACCTATTCCCAAGTGTTACCTTGAAAAGATGAGGACAATGTGTGATAAGTGAGGAAGCATGCTTCTAAGTCCTTGTCATTTTTTCGACTCGGAATGGTGTAAATTGGGTACCTATTCAACATAGATTTAACTTCTTATCGAAAATAATAGTGTTAAGAAGACGATGTAGAAATCACACCTATAAAAATCATTATAATTTATAAACAGAGCATTTTTTTTATCGACACTAAGAAATAAAATGGCCTGATGGGAAAATCACAATGAATGATGCTAACCATGAAACTGCCATCCAACTTGCTGGCGAAAGCTCAACACTTTTGAATGTCATTAGTGCCGGATGGGTTCTAGCTAACTCGGGAATCTGAAACAAGAAACAATTACAAGTTATGCATTGTGTAATGTATCATACAAATCTCTCTATCTATCTATCTATCTTCACTTGAGAACAAAAGGCTACCTTCTCCATAAGCGGAACCCTTGCATAAGGCGAAGCCATCTCCGTGTATTGCAAGTAAAGGTAGCCAAGCTTGTCCCTTGTCGGCCACGAGCCGTCGTGGTCAGAGCTCGAATCCTCAGAAACAGCATCCCATGCTTTGCTGGAATTGTTACTTAAGGATCTAGAAAGGTTATCGCTGCCACTATCATCGCTCCACGAATCGCTTTCGAACTCAACTCCATCGCTGTCCTCTCTTCTAGACCTAGAGGCCTGGACAGACTTGTTGGTGTAGATTTGGATGGCGGAAAGGTACGGAACATAATACTGAATCACGGTGTCACCGCTCTCCAACATCACGGGAGCACTAGCACCATATGCACTCCATTCATAGTAGCAATCCCAGAGATCCTTCAAAGTGAAGTATTCAATTGAATCCTTATTACCATGAGGTTGCCACAGGCTATTTAGATCACTCAAGCAACTCTGCCAAAACCGTCATAAAATCAAAAAAAGGTTTAATGCAACGGTTGAAATCCGCCGTAAAAACAAACAGCTGTAAAGAAATGAGAAAAAAGCTACAAGTCAAGATTACTAAATTTAGAATCTTATCCATTATATAAGCATGCGATAGTAATCAACTACCAACTAATTCTTAACTAACTACTAATTACAATAATTGTCTCTAATAGCAACAGACCATATATCTTTATAAATTTGAATTGTAAATTTCAATTAGAAGAGGAAAATGAGTCACATTCAATCTAATCACACAAGCTCCAACAATAGGGATAAAAAATGTGAAGAGTATATAAAATAAGCAAAACTCGAAATTTTATATAATCAAAAGAATAAATTAAACATGGAAAACATAAAACCTACACTATAATTTGAATAGTAAAATCATCTAATTTAATAGAAATTTTCAGAATCAATTGATCTATTCAAAATTGTAATATCAAAAAAAGTTTTGACTACCATTAAGGGCATCACCCCTTTAGAACTCTACAACATTTGGGTCAAATATTGCAAAATGGATTCACTAAGAATGGATTCATAAAATGCAAGGGGGGAAAAAACACATTTTTACTTCACCCATTATTGGTCCACTTTTCATTGGCCAGCAACATTGACCAAATTCTCAACATTACAATTTTACCACCTAGAACTAGAAACAAATCAAGTGGGAAAACCCAGTGGGGACAATTTTTATTCTTATCAAAGTAACAGGTTGCAATAAAACTTAAAAGATGTCAACACTAGCCTACTAGGACTAGGAACATAACATTACTGTGTATTGGTCCCCTCATTGAAATTTTGAGCCCACATGTGTAAATCAGATGTGCTAGTCATTTGACACATGGGGTAGGGTGGATCCACAACAAACACGTGGCAATTATCCTAGACCACATTTTAGGTTTTTTCTTTTTTCTTTTTTCTTTTTGAACTTTTTTGGTTGACAGAGGTTTATCTTTAAAATTAGGCATTTGTCCTCCAATAAGAACTAAGAAGCTTTGTTTCCGCTCCAAAATCCAAATCAAAATCAAGTGTAAACAGAATTAATCACTTTTGACTTATTACAACTACTTATCTTTTAATTTTTTTTGTTAAAAAAATTACAAATACTAGTGCCTTTATTGAAAAGGACCAGAGGAAAAAAAATACTTGTTTCTTTAATTATTTATAGACTATCTACAAAAATAGAAAAAAATACTTATGGTAACTGAAATTAAATGTAAATCCTAGAAACAGAACATCAGATCATAGCTGTCCTCCCACCCCTCTGTTTGTTTTTTACTTTTTTGGAAGGAAAAAATAATTAAAAAAATGATGACACCCATTAAGTTGGTCATTACCATACTTCGGAAAACATGAGGAGAATATTCAGTATATAATTTCAAAAATGGAACTTCTATTATTTTTGTTTTTAATTTTATCTGTGTATTAGGGAGATTCGTTGCACATTTCCTTATGTAGGATATAAACTTGAAATATGCTTTCTGGTTTCTATTAATAAAATGAAATAAAAATTAAAATATGCCACATGGCTAAAGATATTTTTCCCAAGGGAATCCAAGGGAATATTCCCATCTTAATACACTGTTTGGCCCACTCAGCCACTCGGACTAATCATTAATTTGAGTTTTCTTATATTAAAAGTGTTAATATAGTCTATATAACAGTTTTGCCCCCACCATCACAATGCACAAGGGTGAAAAAGGAAGAGGACAAGCACAATAATTAAGTAAATTAAATTGTTATTTTATAATAAATTTTAAAATTCTAC
>NC_029776.3:80815545-80815815 GCF_000817695.3 Arachis duranensis
TCTACTATTATTTATATGAATAGTATAAAAATTATAAATTTAAATTATTTCACAAAGATTTAAGTTTATAGTTAAATTAAATCATGGTCAAATGCATTAATTTTTTAATTTGACTAGAAAATATTCAATTTCTTTCTCATTTGGAAATTAGGAGAACTAGAAAGTGAAAATAAAAACTTCATACATATAACTATTTTAAAAGTTAAAACCACCTGGAAAAAAGATCATAAAGTGCTTGAAAATCTGTAAAACAGAGATTAAATTGCAAAT
>NC_029776.3:80816052-80817894 GCF_000817695.3 Arachis duranensis
TATGTCTATATTTATGTGATGCCAGTATATATACTTATATATAATATAATTTCAATATATGTTTCATATCCACACATTTATTAACAGATACCTTCAATAACATAGACACAATCATTCATGCCCGAATTATAATTATTTTTTTATTTATTGGATCATATATACATCTTGATAAAATAAAATACACAACAAACAAATGCGACTAAACAAACTCTACATATTTATAATTTATAAATATTTTAAAATTTTACTTTAATATATCATTAACTTAAAAAAAAGAAAAAAAAGGCTCAATACTCAATAGGCACTTTGGAGTTTGGACCATAGTATATATAAAGTGAATCTATCTTCTTTAGCTTTTTTTTTAAGGATATATGCCGTATACACAGCATTAATTGCATAAATTTAAATCAATATTTCATTCTAATATTATTAAAATATATATTTGACTTTGTTCATAATTATTACAGAAAATAAGGAATATTATCCGACTGAATTTATTATTAAAAAATCAGTGTATATTACTTTAGTTTTAAAAGAAAGGTCAATATACTTTTATTGGAAATATTATTTATACACTAAAATTAACTACAAAAATTAATTACTATATATTTATATCTAATTTTAATAACTGATTATCTCATTTTAGTGTATACATAATATTCTTGTATTTTTTTTTATCAAAAATAAAAGATTCAAACTCGCAACCTCTTAATTGAGTATGAGGAGACTATGCCATTTGAACCATTACTCATTGGCTAATTCTCGTATTTTACAAAATAGAAACGCTAATATAATATCGTACAGCGTTGATAGAAGAGTAATTTACTATATAATTAAGATATGAATTGAAAACGTTTCATAATGAAAAAAATATTAAACAAAACATCTTCCTAAAACTAACAATAATATGCAAATAGCAAGCCCATAAAAACAATCACAAGATTCTAGAAGGATAAGAACGACACAAAATATTTTATATAATCAATTAGGTAACATTCCTTCAAAATTCTCATTAACGTTATGAGTGTGGAAAAAATATTTATTATCAACAAAATCAAATTTAATTTTTATATTTTGTTAAAAAAAATTTATACAAACATTTAATTATAAATTTATAATTTAAGAAATCATCTAAATAAATAAATATATAAATTTAATTCAGGATTCGTATAAAAATATTTATTCTATTAACACATTAGGATTAAATTCATAATTACAGAAACATATAAAACTGTTTTATGATTAAATCACATAAAAATTAAATCCTGAAAGCAATGCAACCCAATGTTATTTAGGCACGGTATTGATTTGACACGCTAACTATTTGAAATTACAACAGAAATCTAAAGGCCAAACAAAAATAAATATCCAAATATCTTACAAAGCTAGAAAATTGATAAAAATCACATGCACTTAGTTTTATAAAATTATTAATTATTAATTTTATATAAAAAACTATATATAAATATTTAAAAATTAATTTTTTTATTAAAAAAAAAAACTAACACACAAACACAACTTCCGGTGAATTGAAGAAACAGAGCAGGATCAGAGAAAGAAACGACTTGAAGTTTTTCTGACACCCATAATCAAAACTTTTTTGTCATAAAAAAAAAACGAGAATTACAATTTTATAAATAAAATAAACAAAAAAAATGGGTACCTGAGGAAGAGTGTGTGAAGGAATGAAGGGAGTGACACATTGAAGAAAGCGTTCCACGTTCGACGGTGGAGAACTTCCTGAAAAACACGAAGACATTCTCTCCGATGACGCACAATTTTCCCAGGAAAGTGTCAGAAACTCTGAAAAGATTGAATTTTTG
The DNA here is from genome assembly GCF_000817695.3 of Arachis duranensis. NCBI lineage: Eukaryota > Viridiplantae > Streptophyta > Magnoliopsida > Fabales > Fabaceae > Arachis > Arachis duranensis. The sequence continues at coordinate 80,817,876 of NC_029776.3, forward strand.
TGTGAATGAGGTAATGGGT
>NC_029776.3:80817927-80821566 GCF_000817695.3 Arachis duranensis
AGGAACTGGGGAGTGAAGCTCTCAAATCTTACACATGGTTATGCAGAGATGTGTTGTGTGTGTCATGTCAATTAAGGTCCTTTTTGGTAATTTTGCCTCACCAACTTTCCTTCTTAGCTCGCCTTTGATCAAAGGAAGCCTCAATCAACCTTGTTATATATAGAGAGAAATTTCTTTATTCTTTCAAATTTGTCAAGAAAAAAAAATATCACTTTCCTTATAAGAAGAGATTTGCATTATTGCACCATTCTCACTACTAAACGTTGACATAAATTAATTTTTTTAAGGAGAAAAAAAAAAGGAGGATATAATTAAATGTGATGATGTATTGAGGAAGTAGTAGTAATTGCAATGGATAGGGAGGAGAAGAAAATAAGGAACCAAAGTAAGAAGAGAGAGAAATTGGACTAATTATAGCAAAAGACAAATTTCACCCCCACTAAAAAAATGTTACCTCTACTATAAATGTTTACTTAAACCAAAATAATAATAACAACAAAAATAATAATAGTGTCTTTTTCTGGGTTTTATTTTGGTTCAATGCCCTTCAATTTATTAAAGGTTGAAGATTGAAGACCCCAATTGAAAAATATATGGAGGAGGAGGAGGGTAATAAAGAGTGCGTGTAAGTGTGTAACGTTTTGAAGTTGTTGTATGTTTTATTTTTTGGATGAAAAAAAGAGAGAGAATGAAGGGGTAAGTTAATTTTGTAGGCACAAAAGAAACGTTTTTTGGGGACTTTTTTTTGTAAAGAGTGATTGTGAAAAAGAAGAAGAAGAAGAAGAAGGAGAAGAGAGGTGGTGGTGAAGCTATGCGGTGGAGAGAGAGAGAGAGAGAGAGAGAGAGAGAGAGAGAACGCTTCGCCGCGTGTGAAGTGAGGTTTTAACTTTTAAGTGTTGTGTTGTAGTGAGTGTGGGTACCTACTTTGTTTTGTTGTGTTTTGGGGATGATGGTCCTTATCCCTACTCCCTCCTTTATTTTGTTCTTTTCTTCTTCTAATTTTTGAATCATGTATTTTTTCTTTTCATTTTTTCCATTTAAATGATAAACTAGTGATTTTCTTTTTTATTCAGAAAATATATTTTTTTCTATCTAATATTTGTAATTTTTTTTAAATACTTGTAACGTTTAGTTATATTTAATTTTATTTTTAATATTTTTTATTTATGTTAAAATTATTCAAAATATTAATTTTATATAAAATTTTAGAGATATATTAAAAAAATTTTAAAAATAATTTTAGGTAAAAATTCAGGTGCAGTTTCACGTGAAATTGATAGTTTAAAGTCGTTAAATAATTTAAATGATTTGACTAAAATTTTATCTAACAACTCTTAATTACTAATTTTATATGAAATTAACTGTACCTAAATTTCCACCTTAATATAAATAAAAATGACGGTTTGAAAAAAAAAATTGGTATGAATTTGAGTTCTAACATAGAACACGTGTTAATATGTAGCAGGACAAAATGTTTTATTTTAACCGAATAAATGTTTAATTTAATTTCTAAAATTTTAAATGTAAGGGTCGTTTTCTAAATGTCACTTTGGTTGGTCCCATTGTTTTATAAGGGAATAGCTATATGAAATTAATTTTTAATTAGTTACTTTTTTATTATAAAATTATTTTTTTTAATTTAAAATTTAAAATTAAGATTTAAAATTTATAAATTAAAGTCTAAAATTTAGTGTTTAAATTTTAGATAAAATAATAATTTTAAAGTCTAAAATTTAGGTCAAATGATTTTGGTGGGAAATGTTTGTGAGTTCTCATCCCAATTAGCAATAATTGCGATTAAATCTAAGTTTAATTTGATTTAATTGAGTGAAAAATGAGTTCCATGAGATCAGTTTTCTTTTATTAAACACAACAATAAAATAACTTCAGTTTGATGTTATAGTTGGTACTCAACCATTCAAACTTTGTTTAATATCTTTTTTAACGTTAAAATATATATGATGTCGTTTTAATATATATAACGTGATAAATTTTGAGATACGTAACTAAAAGTATTAAATTTTAGTGATAGAAAATACATAAAAAATTATATTAATATATTTTTTAAATTCAAAAATTTAAATTATAGTAATTAAAAAATTAGAGACTAATCCAAAAATTAGAATTGGATTAAACTCAAGATTCACCTCTTTCCGTCCGACTTGTGCCCGCGAGTGAAAGGGGGGTGGTACCTGCAAAGACACTCCGATGCCTAAGTTAGCAAGAGTGTGAGCAGGTCTAGAGAGTATTGGACTTAGAGATACCTGAGGGGTGTCAGTGTATTTATAGTGGTGAGCCAATAACCACCGCTGGAGTAGTGCCGTATCTTTAGGGTGTTAACCGTCCCTATTATCTTGGGGAGGTTAAGATATGGCTTTATGAAGTGGTTAGAGAGATTTTAGGGGCGGTTACTCATTTGAATGAGTGTTTATCTGCTAGCTAATCTCACATCCGACTTCTTCAGACCAAATCGTGGTTGATACCGACTTCTTACGTGGAGGTCGGTACTTAACTAGGCTTAATCCTTGAGATTAGGCCTTTTAGTTGGACCTGGGCCCTTGCATTGGGCCAGGGTAAGAACAGTGCCCCTACTTGAGCCCAAATTTTCTCTAAAGTTTGGGTTCAAGTATTTAACTCGGGTTCGTAGTCGACTTGCTTGGAGGAAACATGGGTCTTAGAAACCGACGTGATTTTCGCGACCCTTTGTTTCTGACAGTTATGTCAATTCAATCGTCGTGTCCGTTGGGGAAGCGTTAAGGGCTTTGGTAACGGTGCAATCTCATTAATGACCGCTCCGTTTTTTACCATTATGCCCCTTAGTGTGTTTATAAATACTTTCCCTCTCTTTCATTTTTCCGTTTCTGCAATCTTTCAAACTTTTTCTTTCTCTGCTCGTGCTGCATTTTTGTGTTCGAAGATTTCCGCTCTCTCCAGCCTTCATTTCTTCGGATAAAGGTTAGTTTTGTTTCTTCCATGTCATGCCTTATGTTTGCATGTTTTGTTTTGTGAGCGGATAGGTTGGCCTGTAGATTCTAGCTTCGTATCTCTCCTCTTTAGGGGCCGTGATTTTTGATTTTTCTTTTTTCCTTTTTTCCTTTTGTAGGTTTCTGCCACTTTTCTTTATATATAAAAAATGATTTCCGTAGACGTTCTTTCTCAGTGGGTTGATGTTACGGTCCTTGGGGAGGAACCGTTGGTCGATGCTGAGTTTATCACTCATCTTCGTACTCATCACAGGCTCTGTACTTCGGAGGAGGACGAGCCAAAATATGAACTGATAATCCCGGGTCCTGAAGACCGGGTCTGTTTTGGGAGAGTTAATGAGGCGGCCCCTCATTTTTTCTTCATGTATGAATGTATGATCACCCGCTTGGGTGTTTTTCTTCCTTTCTCAGATTTCGAGATATCTGTTTTGCACCACTGTAGAGTTGCCCCTACTCAACTTCACCCCAATTCTTGGGGTTTTTTGAAGATCTATCAGTTTATAAGCCACGCTCTGGACTTTCCGACCTCTTTGAGGATTTTCTTCTTTCTTTTTCATATGACTAAGCCCTTTAGTGGGCTAAACAACAAACAGCAATGGGTGTCTTTCCGAGCCATACAAGGTCGGAGGATTTTCACCCTTTTCGACGAATCTTT
>NC_029776.3:80824264-80829799 GCF_000817695.3 Arachis duranensis
CTTTGAGCGGTGATGGTGGCCAATGGTTCTGCTTCTATCCACTTTGTGAAGTAATCTATTCCCACGATCAGGTATTTGACTTGTCCTGGTGCTTGGGGAAAAGGACCTAACAAATCCATTCCCCATTTTGCGAAAGGCCAGGGGGAAGTTATACTAATGAGCTCTTCTGGTGGAGCCACGTGAAAATTTGCATGCATCTGGCACGGTTGACACTTTTTCACAAATTCGGTGGCATCTTTTTGCAAGGTCGGCCAGTAGAATCCAGCTCGGATTACTTTTCTGGCTAGCGATCTTGCTCCGAGATGATTTTCACAGATCCCGCTATGTACTTCCTCTAATACCTCGGTGGTTCTTGAGGTCGGTACACACTTTAATAATGGTGTTGATATCCCTCTTCTGTAGAGGACATTTCTTACCAAAGTATAATGTTGTGCTTCCCTTCGGATCTTTTTAGCTTCTTTCTCCTCCTTGGGGAGGATGTCGAATTTCAGGTATTCGACTAAGGGATTCATCCATCCGAGGTTTAAACCGACTACCTCAAATACCTCTTGCTCAACTTCTGTTTTTGATACCGAGGGCTCTTGGAGAGTTTCTTGAATCAGGCTTCTGTTGTTTCCTCCGGGTTTGGTGCTTGCTAACTTGGATAGGGCATCAGCTCTGCTATTTAGATCCCGAGTTATGTGTTTAACCTCGGTTTCTGCAAAGCGCCCAAGGTGCTCCAAGGTTTTTTCCAAGTACTTCTTCATATTGGGGTCCTTTGCCTGATATTCTCCGCTTATTTGGGAGGTCACCACTTGTGAGTCGCTGTATACTAATATTTTTGTAGCACCGACTTCTTCCGCCAACTTTAATCCGGCTATCAAGGCTTCATATTCTGCCTGATTGTTTGAAGCTGGAAATTGAAATTTTAAGGAGACCTCTATCTGGGTTTCTCTTTCATCTACCAGTATTATGCCTGCGCCGCTCCCTGTTTTGTTGGAGGATCCATCTACATAGAGTTCCCATGTAGTTGGCTTTTCCTCTTGATCTCCTACATATTCTGCTACGAAGTCGGCGAGGCATTGGGCTTTAATTGTTGTCCGAGTTTCATATCTCAAATCGAACTCGGAGAGCTCTATTGCCCATTGAACCATTCTTCCCGCAACATCCGTCTTTTGGAGGATTTGCTTCATGGGTTGGTTTGTACGGACTCTTATTGTGTGAGCCTGAAAGTAAGGTCGTAGCCTTCGTGAGGCTATCACTAAGGAGTAGGCAAACTTTTCTAGTTTGTGGTACCTTAGTTCAGGGCCTTGTAGGACCTTACTAATGAAGTAGACCGGGTGTTGTCCGACCTCGTCTTCTCTGATCAGGGCTGATGAGACAGCCCTGTTTGCTACGGATAGGTATAGGACGAGGTCTTTTCCCGGTACTGGTCGGGTTAAGATAGGAGGTTGACTTAGGAATCTTTTGAACTCTTGGAACGCCTCCTCGAATTCCGAGGTCCATTCAAATTGGCATCCCTTCCTTAATAAGGAAAATAGTGGAAGGGATTTTAGTGCCGATCCTGCCAAAAATCTGGAGAGGGCTGCAAGTCGGCCATTGAGCTGTTGAACCTCTCTCAAACAAGTCGGGCTTTTCATTTCTAGGATGGCTCTGCATTTGTCGGGATTGGCCTCAATCCCTCTTTGTGTTAGCATGAACTCTAGAAATTTCCCTGCTTCCACCGCGAAGGCGCATTTTGCGGGATTTAGTCTCATCCCATGCAACCTTATAGTGTTGAAGACTTGTGAGAGGTCGGATAAGAGGTCGACTTCTTGCTTGGTTTTTACTAACATGTCGTCGACGTATACTTCCATTAGGCTCCCTAGGTGGGGGGAAAATACTTTGTTTATCAGCCTTTGATACGTGGCTCCTGCATTCTTTAGTCCGAATGGCATGACCACATAACAATAGTTGGCTTTTGGCGTGATGAACGATGTTTTCTCTTGGTCGGGTTCGTGCATCGGGATTTGGTTGTATCCCGAGTAGGCGTCCATGAATGATAAGTATTGGACATCGGGATTTGATTATATCCCGAATAGGCGTCCATGAATGATAAGTATTGGTACCCCGAGCTGGAGTCCACCAGGGTATCAATACTCGGTAGGGGATAAGGGTTCTTAGGACATGCCTTATTCAAGTCGGTATAGTCGACGCACATTCTCCATTTACCATTCTGTTTTTTGACTAGCACTACATTGGCTAGCCACGTTGGGTATTTGACCTCTCTAATAAAGCCGGCTTCCAGGAGCGCCTGTACTTGCTCTTCTACTATTGAGACTCGTTCCGGGCCGAGCTTGTGTCTTCTTTGCTGTACAGGTCGGGACCCTGGGTAAACCGAGAGCTTGTGGGACATGAGCTCGGGATCAATCCCGGGCATGTCGGAAGCCTTCCACGCGAAGAGGTCAGAATTAGCTCTTAGAAGTTCACCCACCCTTTGTTTTAGGGTTTCCCCTAGGTTGGCTCCTATGTAAGTGTTTTTTGCTTCCTCTTCACCGACTTGTATCTCCTCGGTTTTTCCTCCCGGTTGGGGTCGCAGCTCTTCTCTGGTCCTTGTGCCGCCTAGCTCTATGGTGTGGACTTCTTTGCCCTTTCCTCGCAGATTTAGGCTTTCGTTATAGCACTTCCTTGCCAATTTTTGATCTCCCCTCACCGTTGCTATTCCTCCTGGGGTCGGGAATTTCATGCAAAGGTGGGGAGTGGATACCACTGCCCCGAGGCGATTGAGGGTAGTTCTACCGATTAAGGCACTATAGGCTGACCCTTCATCAATGACTATGAAGTCTATGCTCAGAGTCCTTGATTTTTCCCCTCTTCCAAAAGTGGTGTGAAGGGGTAAGAATCCCAGTGGTTTTATCGGCGTATCCCCTAATCCGTATAGGGTGTCGGGGTAGGCTCTCAACTCTTTTTCATCTAACCCTAGCTTGTCGAAGGCGGGCTTGAAAAGGATGTCCGCCGAACTTCCTTGGTCTACTAGGGTTCTGTGGAGATGGGCGTTGGCTAGGATTATAGTTATCACCACGGGATCATCATGCCCGGGGATTATCCCTTGCCCATCCTCTTTTGTGAATGATATAGTAGGGAGGTCGGGTGTCTCATCCCCGACCTGATAGATTCTTTTGAGATGTCTTTTGCAACCTGATAGACTCTTTTGAGATGTCTTTTGCGAGAAGATTTGGTGATTCCGCCTCCCGCAAATCCTCCTGAGATCATATGGATGTGTCTCTCTGGGGTCTGTGGTGGTGGATCTCTTCTATCCATATCATCTCGCTTTCTCTTTCCGTGACTGTCCGACCTTTCCATGAGATATCTATCAAGCCGACCTTCTCTAGCCAGCTTTTCTATCACATTTTTAAGGTCGTAGCAGTCGTTAGTGGAGTGACCATATATCTTATGGTACTCGCAATAATCGCAGCGGCTTCCCCCTTTTTTATTTTTAATAGGTCTAGGGGGTGGCAGCCTTTCAGTGTGGCAAATCTCTTTGTATACATCCACTATAGAAGTTTTTAGAGGAGTATAAGAGTGATACTTCCTGGGCCTCTCGAGACCGAGTTCTTCCTTTCTCTTGGCTTCCCTTTCCTTCTCCTTAGATGAAGGAGGGGGTCCAGGTCGCCAACTCAGGTCCCTTAGTTTTGCATTCTCTTCCATATTGATGTACTTTTCAGCCCTTTCTTGTACATCACTTAGAGAAACGGGGTGTCTTTTAGATATGGACTGTGAGAAGGGGCCTTCTCTAAGTCCGTTGACTAACCCCATTATTACTGCCTCTGTGGGCAGGTCTTGGATCTCTAGACATGCTTTGTTGAACCTTTCCATATAGGCTCGCAGAGATTCTCCGACCTCCTGCTTTATTCCCAGGAGGCTCGGCGCATGTTTTACCTTATCTTTCTGAATTGAGAACCTCATCAAGAACTTCCTTGAGAGATCTTCAAAGCTAGTGATGGATCTCGGGGGAAGGCTATCAAACCACTTCATCGCTGCTTTCGATAAAGTGGTCGGGAAAGCCTTGCATCTCGTAGCGTCAGAGGCATCAGCCAAATACATCCGACTTTTAAAGTTGCTTAGATGATGCTTCGGATCCGTGGTTCCATCATAGAGGTCCATATCAGGGCTTTTGAAGTTCCTCGGAACTTTTGCCCTCATTATGTCCTCACTGAAAGGATTTTCTCCGCCCGAGAGTTGATCTTCTTGTTCATCGCGGGAGTTCTTGAGGGAGGATTCTAGCTGTAAGAGTTTTCTTTCTAACTCTTTTCGCCGTTCCATCTCCTCTTTGAGGTACCTTTCCGTTTCCTTCTGTTTCTCCCGCTCTTGCTCCAATTGTTCCAGGCGGCTGTGGACTAATCCCATTAGTTCAATTACGTGGGATGGTCCGCCTTTCTCTGACTCACGCCCTTCTGAGGAATTTACCTTCGGGTTTTTTATTCCGGAGGTACCCTCTCTGTGTTGATTGTTATCTTCCTGGTGTAGGGCCAGGTCTTCATCGTTATTACCCATGCCTAGATTCTCTTGTTCAGAATCTGTTTCCGCATGGCCTTCTTCGTGGGATCTGTCCGCCATCAATGGATGATCTCTCGGGTCCCCGGCAACGGCGCCAATGTTACGGTGGGTAACCGGAGATTAATAAGACGGATGGCGTTTGGCGGCCCAAGTGTATGAAGGAGGAGGGCTCCGGATGGATCTGCAACTCGGGAGGCTCCGTCCGACTTGTGCTCGCGAGTGAATGGGGGGTGGTACCTGCAAGGACACTCCGATGCCTAAGTTAGCAAGAGTGTGAGCAGGTCTAGAGAGTATTGGACTTAGAGATACCTGAGGGGTGTCAGTGTATTTATAGTGGTGAGCCAATAACCACCGTTGGAGTAGTGCCGTATCTTTAGGGTGGTAACCGTCCCTATTATCTTGGGGAGGTTAAGATATGGCTTTATGAAGCGGTTAGAAAGATTTTAGGGGCGGTTACTCATTTGAATGAGCATTTATCTGCCAGCTGATCTCACATCCGACTTCTTCGAACCAAGTCGTGGTTGATACCGACTACTTATGTGGAGATCGGTACTTAGCTAGGCTTAACCCTTCAGGTTAGGCCTTTCTAGTTGGACTTGGGCCTTTGCGTTGGGCCAGGGTATGAACAGTTGTTATGGGAGACAATAACATATATAATATTAAAAATTATGTAAAAAAAATTATATAATATAAGATGTATTACAAAAATATATCAATAAAAAATATATTTTAAAATACAAAAAATGTGTGTACTTTTTACTAACGAAATGGTCAATTTTTCGTATCATAAAATCCATCGATAATAGAATTTGCATCAAATTTTTCAATAATTTTCTTTTCAATATAATTAAAAGACAATTAATAAAAAATTCATCTTTTATTTTGTTTTTAAATTATTTTTCACAATATTCATAGTTAAAAAGATCTCTTAATTATAGCAGTTGAAATAAAAAAAATTAATACCAAATAAATTAAAAAAATGATCACAAAAAAAAAAATTCATTTTATAAGATTTAAAAG
>NC_029776.3:80835404-80836204 GCF_000817695.3 Arachis duranensis
TATAATATAAATTATAAAAATTTAATTTATTTTTATTTTTATTTGTTCAAAAAAATTAAAAAATATAATAATAAAAAATATAATTATAAAAATTAATAAAAGTAATAAAAAATATAAAAAATAAATTGTGTCTCTTATTAATATTATATATCTTTTTTATTAGGATAAATACAAAATATACTAATTCAATATCTCTAAACACAATATTTTTATTTATATATCATATATCAAACACAATTTTCTATCTTAATATTCTGTCTCTACAAACAAATATAGCTTAAATCTATTTTAAAATGGAGACACCAAAAATGTGCCATCAAAATAACTATCTCTGGATGGCCTTAATACAACGAGTCAATTACATTATTACACTATAATATTTTTGTAAGCAATATGCTATACAAATTAATTTAATTATAACAATCATTGAAACTATAACAAACTTGTTTCATTCAACCATTTAATTTAAAAACCTAACTAGCAACAAATTCTTTTTAATCACAAAAAAACACATCTTACAAAAAAAAATATATCATACAACAAATTAGGTGGTAACCTCATGATAAGAATAATAATATTTCAAGTGGATAACCAAGTTGGGTTGGTCTAGTGGTTAGCTCACTAGTCCGCTTAAGCAAGTGTCGGGGGTTCGAATCCCGCCTGCTGCATGCAGCAACTCATTGGCCAGCGGCAAACCTTTAAATGGAGCTCAGTACCGCGGCGGATTAGTCCTTGGCCTGCCGGGCTGGGGGATACCGTGGGAAACCAAAAAAAAAAAACTAAAAAAAAAAAAAAAATAT
>NC_029776.3:80836233-80838579 GCF_000817695.3 Arachis duranensis
AAGTGGATAATAATATTTATAACAATTCTAGACTTATCTATATCAATTTACCCTTATTTATAAAAAAAATCTAGTCCGACATTTAACAAACCGTAATTTTATTTATAGCCATATCAATAACTTTATACAACGTATACCATATATCCTGATTTAGCGTTATCTAATATCTTTAACTACATCAATACCATCATAATCATTCTAAGATTAATGAATTTAAGAGTTTAATTTTACTCTAATATAAAATCAATAAAAATTTTATATATTAACTTCTTTATTTATGTATTTTGCAATACAAAAGTGATACACATACAAATTATTTTGGTTTACAAGTTATACAAGTTAAGCCAGACCTAACAAAAAGGACGCTCACCCATACGAACGTGTTAACATGCGCTATTCAACAGTTTTCATAGCGCGCTCACTTACCATTATGAAAGACGCTTCTTCTTCTTCCTCGATCAAAACTACAACCGTCGTTTTTTCTTCGCGTTCCTCCGCCTCCTCCTCTTTCTTCTTCTTCTCCTTCTTATTTGCGTTTCTCCTCCTTTTTCTTCGCGTATTTTATCTTCATCGTCATTTTTTATTATTATTGTTGTTGCTGCATTTTTTTCCTCCTTCTCTTTCTATTGATTTTGTAACATTATGTATTTTTTTCTTCTTTATTTGATTTTTTCCTCTCAAAAAAAATTATGAGAATATGAAATAAGAAGAAGAAGAAGAAGCATCAGCAGAAGATGAGGAGAAGAAAGATAAAAAGTTTTGAATTATACAAAACTTATCAGCACACATACACCGAAAATTGTTAAACAATATACCCAAAAATCTTTGTGTTACACCCAATTTGCTGCAAATATAGAAAAATATTTTCTCTAATGCTGCATTTTTTTCTTCTTTTTTTCCTTATTTCTTTCTTTCTTTTAGTTGAACGAATGTACGTTTATCATCTTCCAAGTAATTTTCTTTTAGTTATTCCTGTATATATCGTTGTGAACTTGTGATTTAGAATAATTTACTATATTGAAAAAGTTCTGCATCCATGTATTTTTTACATGGTTATTAATCAAGTAATTTCTTCCACACGCGTTCCCCACTTCTCACTCGTTTGTCATACATATGCTACATATAACGTGCTGCAACCTAAAGCTTTACTCAACGTAAACCTTCTACTGTAACGTAAACCTCCTCCTCCTCCTTCTTCTTCTCTGCTCGCGTTTTTTCTTATTAATCTGCATTGCATTCATCGTTCTTCTCTGGTTGCGTTTATCTTCTCATTTTCTTATTTCGATCTGGTTACGTTGCATTTATCTTCTTCCTATTCTTCTTCGTTTTCTTCTTTGATCTGCACTTCTGAATCGAAACAATAAATGACTCAACTTCAAATCAGGAGAGCGATTTGGATTACTCTTCTGAAACGAATCAAACTGACAAAGTTTGGATTATTCAATTTTGAATCGAATTGAATGGAATGCAGTTGCTAATTTGAATTGAATTAAATGGACGGTGTACTGAATTGAATTGAATTGATAATATGTAAATTGTAGGCAGAGTTATTTGAATTTGATTTTATATAATAGATTATGTTTCATTCACTCAGTATTATACAATTGTTTCACCATGAGTACTGTATTCGGTTCATTCTGCAGAAAACTGTTTGAATTTAATTTTATATAATGGATTATGTTTCGTTCACTCAATACTATACAATTGTATTGTGTTCGGTTCACCATGAGTACTGTGTTCGATTCATTCTGTACTATTCAAAACTTTTCTTCTTCACCTTTTACTGCTTCTTCACGAGAGAGAAGGAGGAAAAGACAAAAAAATACAGCAGCAACAAAAACAAAAGAATGACGATAAAGAAAAACACGTGAAGAAGAAGAAACGCGAAAAAGGAGGAGAAGAAGAAGAAGAAGACGCTCCATGCGTAAACGAATGTGAAAAAAGAAGAAAAAAAAGAAAAAAAAATACGAGAGAAGAAGAAGAAAAAAAAAATGTTAGACAAGAACAATTTTATATATATTAAACACGTATATTTTACATTTCATTTAATGATATTAAATTTTTTTAGTATTGAACCAATTTAATTACATATTTATATGGATATATAGCATCTCCAAACGTAGCTTCTGGCAGCAGCCATATGCCAGCTAATTACTTCCATAGCACAAAAAAAATATTTACTTGCCGAGAATGGATGTTAAAATAAATAATAAAATAGAAATTATATTATATGAATTTTTGAATAGGGTGCATGCAATTGGTGAAAAAAATTTGGGTTAATAATTTTGTTACTCTTTATAATTTTACTAAATTTATAATTAAATTTTTATATTTTTTAATTAAAGT
>NC_029776.3:80838628-80851315 GCF_000817695.3 Arachis duranensis
AAAATCAATACAATAATTAAACCAAAAAATTTTGAAGTTAATATGTACTATGTAGCGGTGTATCCACAGCACACAAGTTCTCTTTCTAATTTCCTTTGTTTTCAAATATAATAATATTTCCAGATTTTGTCTTCATATTCAACGCCAAATCTTTCCATTCATCTTTAACTGTCATTTTATGCATGAGTCTATCTGCCATTTTAATATTCTTTTCAATGCCAATCCGAATCATTATTATTCTATTGACACTTTTTTTTTCTTTTCTTTATCAATAAATCTATTTATCATTATTGCATCATGTAATATACAAATAAAGGTGTAAATGAGCTTATAAATTTTGTATTTTAATTATTATAAAAGCAATTAATAAAATTTAACATCACCCTTAAATAACTAATTATACAAACAAAATTAGTGTATATACCTTTGCGATACACATAAAATATTTATTTTTTTATATTTATGTTTAAAATATATTTAAAAAAATTATGAACATATTTAATTTATTTAACATATTTTTATTTATATGATTATACATATACTTAATAAATTATTTCATAAAATTCTTATAAAATATTTTATTTCGTCACAACTCATTTAATTCTAGCACAACAAAAATATTTTATTATTAAATTTAGGTTTAATTACTCTGTTAGTCCTTATAGTTTCGCAAAATTTTCAATTAGGTCCCTATACTTTTTTTTCTTTTTAATTGGGTCGCTGCACCAAATTTTTTTTTGCACTTAGGTCCCTATTGACAGTAAACGTTACAAAAAAAGTTAAGAATGGGTAGTTTGACCATTATAACCCTCGTCTATCCCTTACAAATCAAGGAGAATCAGTAAGGTTCTGAGTTCTCACTCTCTTCTCTTCGCCTCTTCCTCAAACTTCTTCTCCTCCATTTGCATCTCTTACTCTGTCAATACTTATGGATCAAAATCAGTTATCTTTAGGAGTCTCTAGTCCCAGAACCCTCGTGAAGAAGAGACATCTTTAATTTTGTGGTGAGGCAGTTACTGTGATGTCTTCTTCGACAGTAACAAGCCATGGAAGAAGGTATGTTGGTTGTGGGAGAATGCCGAAATGCAAGTTCTTCGAGTGGATTGATGATGAAGAAGATAAGAAGAGTAGATGGTTGAAGCAAAAGGAAAGGAGGGTTCGTTGCTTTTGCGGAGACACTCTGATTCTTCGGAGTTCAAGTACGTCCAAAAATCCAAACAGAATATTCATTTCTTGCCCTAACAGGAGATGCAATTTTTTTGAGTGAGTTGATGGGAAAGAAAAAAAAGTTATCTGCGGAAGATATAGTAAAAAGTTCACAGCAAGAACTTAGATGGGTTAGAAAATTGGAGGCACATGAAAGGAAGATAGACAGATTAAGTGTGGATCTAGAGAGATTAATTACAGAGGTTGGAGACATAGATGCTTGCGTAGAAAGGTTATGTGATGAGCTGAGTTCAGTGGAAGAGCAATTTGCTAAAATAAAAGATAGTATGAAAAAGTAAAACAAGATGCTAATTATGCTGATTTTGATATTTGGTGTTTTAATTGTTGCAGTGTTATATGTAAAGATGTAGAAAATATGGCTATTATGATAATGTAATAGTCTATATAAATAAAAAATGTACTGTTTATTTTGAGTGCAATAAAGATATATGAAATGTTATTTAATTTCTCTAAATGAAAGTTGTTCCTTTGTTATTTAATATGCATAGAAGTATGATACAGAGAAAAAAGTAGGTAAAACAAAAGATGCATTGAATTATAATAGATACTATTGTTTTTTATATTATATAATGTAGGACACCTAGATAACCACAAAATAAATGTGACACCCTCTCATAATAGTTTTTCATCCACATAACAAAAGTGGTCCACAGCACATAATAAAAGTGATCTAAACCATAAAGAAAGCAGAGTCACAGGTGAACACTAAAAGTCCTACATAACACAATAGATATCAAAAGAAAATCCTAAACTGTCTTCAGCCTCAATCAAGTGTGAGGTCAACATGTTCAGGCGACTGACTTGTTGCATTCCTAACTCCAATCTTGAGTCTTCCACTTCTTCTGACACCAAAGATTTTGGTCTTGGGTAAAGGTTGAGATGCTGGTGCAGTGGGCAGTGATGCTGGTGTAGGTAAGGTGGCCGGCTATGATGGTGGTACAAGGGTGTTTGAAGGCTGTGATGGTGGTGCAGGGGTGTGTGGAGACTGTGAGGGTGGTGCAGGAGTGTGTAGAGACTGTGAGGGTGGTGCAGGGCTGTTTGAAGGCTGTGAAGGTGGTGCAAGGGTGTTTGAAGGTCCTGATGGTGGTGCAGTCATAAGTGCAGCCCTCTTTCTACCCCCTTCCTCTGCCCATCCCTACTACTGCTCTTCATCTGCCTCTCCTTCTAACAATCCTGGATCTAGCAGTAGGAGTAGATGCAGATCCATTTGCTTCAACAGTAGCACCAGGTTCATTTGCAGCAGCATCACCTCCTCCAGTTCCAGCAGCAGCTGATGCGGTATTTTACAACCCACAAACTTACCGGCAAGTGCACCGGGTCGTACCAAGTAATACCTTACGTGAGTAAGGGTCGATCCCACGAGGATTGATAGATCAAGCAACAATGATTGATTGATTGGTTTAGTTAGGCAAGCAGAAATTAGTTTTGATATTGAGATGTTTAAAAGGTTAAGTTGAAAATATCATAAGGCAGGTACACAAGTAATTAAGTTAAAAATAAAATATGGAAAAACAGTTAAGGCTTCAGATTTATCTATTTTTCCGGATTAACTTTTCTTACTAACTATTTTAATTATGTAGGATTTAATTTATGGCAAACTATATGTGACTAGACCCTAATTCCTTAGACCTTCCTAGTCTCCTCTAAAATTCATTAACTGCCAATTCCTTGGTCAATTAATTCCAATTAAAGGGTACATAATCAAATTCCAGTTTGCATGCCACAAAAACTCTAATTACCCAAAGAATAAAAGGATTATATGTCACGTATCCCGTTAAATCCAGATAATTAGAATTTAGAAGAATATATTTTCAAGCTGTTGTTCAAGTATAGAGCTTTTCCAAGTTATACAAGAACTCAAATACAAAGAGGGTCATACTTCCGTTCCACCCAAATTCTTAAGATAAAGAACGAAAACAATTCTTAAATATAAATCCAAAACATAAATTAAAATAGAAAAAGTAATAAAATCAATCCATACAAATAGACAGAGCTCTTAACCTTAACTGTGGAGGTTTAGTTTCTCATGGAATGTAGAATGTAAATTTGTATAGAATTCCCTAATGAAATCCCTCTGATGTAATGTACCTAATAGAAGAGAAGTCTTCCCTTTTTATAACTAATCCTAATTAATTTAAAATCTAATATTTTAAATTAAGATAATATCTTTTCCCATTTTAAAATCAAATTTGAATTTAAATCAGAATTAACTAACTACTCCGTGTCTTGTAACGTGGGGACCACTTGGCTTCACTGGATCTGCGCCTAACTTGGGTGCTAAAATGTGGCCCAGAAATCACTCCCCAGCAGTTTCTACGTTTTCTGCACGTGGCGCATGTCACGCGTACGCGTCAGTCACGCGTACGCGTCGATAGTCTCTTCCGCAAGTCACGCGGATGCGTTGGTCATGCGTCCGCATCGCTGAGCAAATCTTCAAATCACGCGTACGCGTTAGTCACGCGCACGCGTCGCCATGGAAAGCTCCAAATCACGCGTACGCGTCGGTCACGCGTACACGTCGCTCCTCGCTGAAACTCTTTTGATTCTTGAGTTGCAAAAACTCCATCAAATCCAGTCGAATGTTACCTAAAATAAACAAAATTGCAAAAGACTCAAAGTAGCATCCATATTGGCTAAAAGATAATTAATTCTTTATTAAACTCAACAATATTCACTAGGAAAAGATAGGAAAGATGCTCACGCATCACAACACCAAACTTAAATTATTGCTTGTCCTCAAGCAACCAAAACTAATATAAGCTTAGGATGTGAATTTGCATGAGAATTAGAGTTCAATTAAGCTCATGTCTCTTCTCATAATGGGGTTTACAACTGCAATCCTGAATAGTTTTGGCATCTCACTCTCCTTTGAATCAGAAGAATGTAATGTCATTCGAATTTAGAATCCGGATAATATTATGAATTCTCTGATCTTTTATATTTCAGTTTAATCCTTGAACACAGCAAAATTTACTTTAATTTTTATTTATTTATTTATTTATTTATTCATTTTTTTCTTTGGTGCTTTGCACCTTGAGCCTAGCCGTGACTTTAAATGTTGTCTCAAGAGTTACTTGACACCGAAACACCACAAGCACTTAACTGGGGGAACTCTCTTTGAGTTCTAATTTTTCTTTCAATTACTCCCAGACAGTGGTGCTGAAAGCCTTTGGCATACTCTGTTAAACGCACTTGGTCTCGACTCTAAGTGTTCTGTCTTAAGGATTACTTGACACAATCACACCACAAGCATATGACTAGGGAAACAATTCTTTGAGCTTTTAATCATGTCTGACCTCCCGAGTCATTGATGCTCAGAGCGTTTGACCTTGCTTTTATTATTATTTATTTATTTATATAATGGTTTTTTTTTGCTATTTCTTTTACTTCAAGGATTAAATTTTTGTTTATTTCAGAGAAGTAATAATAATTCTCTAAATTCATGTTCCTTATACATCAACATCCCTTGATTCAAATTCAAATATGCACTGGATCATGCATTCAAAAATCACAGAAAATACCACCACATTTAAGTAAATAAGACTATTCTTAGAATTAAACTCAATTTCTCATGTAATACATCACTTCTTTTTCTTTTCTTTTTGGATTCAAGTTCAGTGAGTGGTACATGAAACATCTTTTCAGCATAAAAAAAGAAACTAAACTAGTCCTAGGATTCTAACAAATAAAGGATCATGCAACAAACAAAACAAAATAGCAGAAAATCGGAACATAACATAGAAAAAGAAGGGAGGAATAAAAAATATGAATGGAACTCAACCACCTTAGTTATCCTAGTGGTCGTTTTATTCTTCAGGCTGTGCTCCTCAGTGAAGATGATTCGCCTCCCTCTTTGGTGCCATAGGAATAAATAGAAAAACCCTTAAGCGAAGCGCCAACACCAAACTTAAAGGTTTGTTTGTCCTCAAGCAAAGAAGTACTGAAAATAGAAAGAGATAAATATTATGAGGAAAGAAAAAGAAAAATAGAAGGATAAAAGAACAAGAGAGGATTAAGATTGGGAGAGAGGAGAAAGAAAACTGGGCGGCGAACTAGTGTGGCGCAAGCGACGCAAACGCGTGCAGCACGCGTGCGCGTGGGTCGCGAAATTTCCATAATGACGCGTAAGCATCAAGCACGCGTCCGCGTGCCCTGGGTTTTGTGCGATTCACGCGAAGTCAGCCGTGCGCCCGCGCGACTTTCTGTTTGCATGGCTTAGGAACCAATATTTCATACGACGCGTTCGCGTCATGCACGCGAACGCGTGGATGGCCATATGTGCAATTGACGCGGACGCGTCAGTCACGCGTCCGCTTGACCAAATTTGTGCTTTTAACACACTTCTTGCCCCAAGCCAGCACAACTCTCTGCCCAAACACTCTTTTACGTCGATTTTGCAGGTCACGCGTCCGTGTCAGTGGCGGGCCCGCGTGGATGACGAAAATCACAAAAGACGCGAACGCGTGGGGTACGCGATCGCGTGGGCTTGTTTGTGCGAAAGGCTCCATTCTTGTGCCACTCCCGTGCAACTCTCTGTTCATTTTTATTTTTCACGCACACCTCTCTGACACGTACGCGTCAGCGAGGCTTGCACGTCGTGTGCACTTTTTTTTTTTATAGCTTGAGGTGTTCGGTTCCTGTGATAAAAATAGCTGCATGATCAGAAAATTAGTAAGAACTCAATAAAAATAAGATAAATGAGAAAATAACTAAGGATACGAAAAAGAACGATCATACCACGGTGGGTTGTCTCCCACGAAGCACTTTTAGTTAAAGTCCTTAAGTTGGACATGTGGTGAACTCCTTGTCATGGTGGCTTG
Organism: Arachis duranensis; assembly: GCF_000817695.3. NCBI lineage: Eukaryota > Viridiplantae > Streptophyta > Magnoliopsida > Fabales > Fabaceae > Arachis > Arachis duranensis. The sequence goes on from NC_029776.3 coordinate 80,844,676, forward strand.
TGCTTGTACTGATCCAGGAATCTCCACCAATGTTTGTAATTCCAATGGTCACCAGGATCCCAAACTAGGCGTCTAACACCTTTGAGCAAGTTGAAGCAAGTGACAAGGCCCAATGGGTGTTGGTTGTGGGAATGAATTCCAGGGTCCCAAATCTTACTTTTACACCCGTCTTCTTGTGTATCACCATTGTTCTCACCGGGTAGCAAGCGGTCTGAATTCTCACAGAGGCATCCAAACAACCTTCTAGATATTCAATTGAGCTCTACACCAATCATTGCACTTCAATTTGGAGCATGCAACCATATTGAACCTTGCTTGACAACTCTTGCCACTAACCATCTTCCTCTTACTCTTAATGCCACAAAGAGTTTTAAGTTGACCATCCGTCTCTAGTAACCCATATTCAAGTGGGAAAGTAAAGGTTAAGGGTAGGAATTTTACCCACTTGAATGTTGTATTGGATGGTGATGGCTTTGGGAGAGGTCTTGCAAGCTCCATTTCCTTGTGTTCTTCTTTGAATTCTTCCACTTCTTTGTAAGCTTCCTCAATTTCAACCTCTTCCTCTTGGTAGTTTTCTTCTAATTCAATCTCTTCTTCATTGCTTACCAAGGGCATGGAAGGTTGTGCATCTTCCTCCTTTTTGGGTGCATCTTCCTCTTTTGTTTTTGCATCTTTCTTTTCTTCCATGTGTGAGGATGAAAAGTTCTCTAGTTCACTGGAGTATAAACTCCTTTGATTGATTTTCTCACTTTCTTTCATAGGATCTTGCATTATATCTCTTGGGAAGGAATTGACTTGCTCCTCTTCCTGTGACTTGATAATTGACTGCACATGTTTCTCTATATTTTTGACACTTGTCTTTATATCATGTAGGCATTCTTTCATGAGGAGCTCAAGATCTGATGATATTTGAGATGAATAGGAAGATAGTGTCTCTTGATATGGGTAGAAGGATGATGGTTCTTGATATGGATAGAAAGGTGGTGGTTCTTGGTATGAATATGGAGGTGGTGGCTCTTAATAGTTGGAACATGGAGCATTGAAGTTCCTTTGGTTTTGACTTTGCCAACCAAAATTTGGATAGTTCCTCCATCTACCATAATATGAATCACTACTTGGGTTTGAGTAGCAACCCATGTGATCTCTCTCCATTATTTTTTCTTAGCACAAAACACCAAAAAGGATTAAACGCACCATGTGGTAAATAGGAAAACAAAGAAGAAAGAACATAATTCTAAGAATTAAATAAAACTAACTAGGAAACACCAAACTTAATTTCAAAAATTAAGAAAAATATTGATGCTATTTATTTATTTAATTTTTTCTTTTTTTTATAAAATAATTCAAAAAAAATTTTAAAAAAATTTAAAATTTAATTAAAAAAATATTTTTTTTTTGAAAATCAAGTAATAAAAGAAAAAAATTAAAACGAAACAAGGGAGGGGAAAGAAAGTAAACGAAAAGGAAAAAGAAAAAAACAAATAACGTAAACGAAAGGAAAAAAAAAATTAAAGTAAAGAAAGGAAAAAAGAAAAGTTAACGTAAGAAAAAAAATTTTAAAGCAAAATCTGGGAAGAAAGAAAAAAAATAAATAGTGAAATAAAGAGAATTAAATTTTTTTTTTAAAATTTAAAGCAAAATTTTTAAATAAAATTAAAACAAAAACGCCTAATCTAAGCAGTCAAACAACTAATAGTTGTTAATCACAATCAATCTCCGGCAACGGCGCCAAAATCTTAATGCGGTATTTTACAACCCACAAGCTTACCGGCAAGTGCACCGGGTCGTACCAAGTAATACCTTACGTGAGTAAGGATCGATCCCACGAAGATTGATAGATCAAGCAACAATGATTGATTGATTGGCTTAGTTAGACAAGCAGAAATTGGTTTTGATATTGAGATGTTTAAAAGGTTAAGTTGAAAATATCATAAGGCATGTACGCAAGTAATTAAGTTAAAAATAAAATATGGGAAAACAGTTAAAACTTCAGAGTTATCTATTTTTTCGGATTAACTTTTCTAACTAACTATTTTAATTATGTAAAATTTAATTTATGGCAAACTATATGTGACTAGACCCTAATTCCTTAGACCTTCTTAGTCTCCTCTAAAATTCATTAACTACCAATTCCTTGGTCAATTAATTCCAATTAAAGGGTACATGATCAAATTCCAGTTTGCATGTCACAAAAACTCTAATTACCCAAAGAATAAAAGGATTATATGTCACGTATCCTGTTAAATCCAGATAATTAGAATTTAGGAGAATATGTTTTTAAGCTGTTGTTCAAGTATAGAGCTTTTTCAAGTTATACAAGAACTCAAATAGAAAGAGGGTCATACTTTTGTTACACCCAAATTCATAAGATAAAGAACGAAAACAATTCTTAAATATAAATCCAAAACATAAATTAAAATAGAAAAAGTAATAAAATCAATCCATACAAATAGACAAAGCTCCTAACCTTAACTGTGGAGGTTTAGTTGCTCATGGAATGTAGAATGTAAATTTGTATAGAATTCCCTAATGGAATCCCTCTGATGTAATGTACCTAATAGAAGAGAAGTCTTTCCTTTTTATAACTAATCCTAATTAATTTAAAATCTAATATTTTAAATTAAGATAATATCTTTTCCTATTTTAAAATCAAATTTGAATTTAAATCAGAATTAACTAACTACTCTGCGTCTTGTAACGTGGGGACCACTTGGCTTCACTGGATCTGCGCCTAACTTGGGTGCTAAAATGGGGCTCAGAAATCACCCCCAAGCGGTTTCTACATTTTCTGCACATGACGCATGTCACGCGTACGCGTCAGTCATGCGTACGCGTCGATAGTCTCTTCCGCAAGTCACGCGGACGCGTCGGTCATGCGTCCGTGTCGCTGAGCAAATCTTCAAATCACGCGTACGCGTCAGTCACGCGCACGCGTCGCCATGGAAAGCTCCAAATCACGCGTACGCGTCAGTCACGCGTACGCGTCGCTCCTCGCTGAAATCTCTTTTGATTCTTGAGCTGCAGAAACTCCATCAAATCCAGTCGAATGCTACCTGAAATACACAAAATTGCAAAAGACTCAAAGTAGCATCCATATTGGCTAAAAGATAATCAATTCTTTATTAAACTCAACAATTTAGATGCAAATTCATTAGAAAAAGATAGGAAAGATGCTCACGCATCAGCAGCATCAGATCATTGGTGCCTTCAGGAGCTACAACATGAAAGAGCAATTAATAATAGTTCCTCAACACATGAACAAAATAAAGGAGCAACCAATACCTGTCACTATAGGGTTTGGACAGAGTCTTCTATTGTGTCCATATTGCCCACAATTACTGCAGGTAACAGAAGTTTCAGTTCTTCTATATTTTGTTTGTGTTCTATTTTCATCGGGTTCCCTTATCCTAACCATCCTTGGCCTTCCTGGTTTAACTCTAAAAATTGGAGGGATGATGGTATCACATTGTATCTTTGGCCACATATTTTCTCCATTGATTGGTGATAATTATTGACTGCCCAAATGTAGCAAGGTATGTTGCCTTGCTGTAGTAGTTACTAGGGGTGTTCACAGTGCGGTTTGGTTCGGTTTTAAGGGAAAAAGTCATCCAATCCAAACGTTTAATTTATGTGCGGTACGGTTTGGATTGGATAATTTTTTTTTGGAAATCCGATCCGATCCGATCCGATTACAAGCGGTTTGGATCGGTTTGGATTTGCGGTTTTTTAAATAAAAAAATTAAATACATATAACAAGTCTCAACATCAAATTTTAAATAATTAACAATGACATAATAAGTCTTAACAATATCTTAAAAAACCAACGATAACATAACAATAGAAATAAAATTATAGGTTAGTTAAAATAAATAAATAAATAACATTTTGAACATAAAATATTTATTAAATAATAATAATACATAAATAATAGAAAAATGTATAACAAATTGAACATGTTATAAGTATAATTGTAAATATAATAATAAAATAATAATATTATAGCACATTGTACAGTTTGGATTGGATTAAATCGGTTGTGAAAAGTAGATCCGAAATCCGATCCAATCCAGCGGTTTGCAAAAAATATAATCCAATCAAATCCGAATTAGTGCGATTTTAATCGGTTTTCGGTTTGGATCGGATTGGATGAGCGGTTTAATTTAGATCGGTTTAGATTTGAACACCCCTAGTAGTTACTACAATAATCTTCCAGGTTGTCACCCTTCTCAAAAATAGCACAGCAAGCATATGGACAGGACATACCACACAAGCTCCAAAACCTACAACTACACCTTCCAACCATCAAATCGACCACAAATAAACTCACTTGCACTTTTCCTTTCTTCCTTTGCAAACAACTCTACACCTTACCTTATCATTTTTTCGAAACCTAATATCCCTACCATTCAATAGGGCATGCTCCTTAACAACATCTTTAAATTGAATTACTAATTTAAATTCCATCCCCACCTGAAATTCATACTCTCTGTTCATCTCTGCCTCATTGTATTTGGAAAACCTCCTCTTTTTTATCATATCATCAAAGTCTCCCTCATAACTATCTATATCCACAGTTTCATATCCATCAGATATGCCCCCAACTTTCTCATCACCCTCCCTTAAACCTTCATCACCTTCAGCTGTTTTAGCTGTTGCAGTTCCCTCATTATTTAGTGGGCTAGTAAATATACCAAATGCGTTTGATTGTGGATCATTATCCTCCACCTCAAACCCAAAGTGATCCTCATGGTCACCATCATCAGCACTGTCATCAAATACCTCTTCATCAGTAGAAGGCTCTGACTCAGTATCCACTTCAACCTCCATCAACCCAGACTCAGAGCCACTGTCTTCACCTTCCTCTGACACATAATCAGCATTACTTGAAGTGATTTCAATCCCGTTACCTTCTCTATCTCCATCGACAACGTATACCTTGCAATGTTTGCAGGAACTTGACACCAGTGACCTCACCATTCTCATCGCATCTCCATCGGACTTCATCTCTCTAAGACCTGACTTCAAATCCATCCTAGGTTCTTTATACCATACCCTGGTAAAATCCTTATACCCTAGTTGCTTTAGCTGACTGACAATCTCTTGCAATGATCATTCATCAACGTCAAAATATATATCCTCCACAACCATTCCTCCTAAATACTCTAATTGGTGTCCACTGTCAACAAATTTGCCACCATGGTGGACTTCAATAGTGAAATCTGAATCACCCATAACTGCATACCAAAAACAAGAAAATACAATACCATAAATCCCTTTTCAACCATTTTCAGAAACAAAAGAAAGCTCTAATAAACAATGTGACAAATTTTTTCAGGAGAAGAAAAGAAAAACCTTTCAACAACTGACAATGTTAAGAGTTGTCTTATCTAGAAGCAGCACCAATGCCTACGATAACGGCAGTGACACCGGAGAAGCGAAACCCTCCAGCAATATTCCAGTGGAGTTGATCTCGGTAACTGACGGACTGTGCAACCAACGAACGAATAAGGGGAGGAACATGAATGAGATTTTTCTCTAAGTTTGGGAGAACGAACAGTTTTCTTCTAAGTGTGGGAGGATTATTTTGGTATTTTAGAAAATAGGAGTGAAAAAGAATTAGGGATTTAAGAAAAAGTTAGAGAATCTTTAATTTAGGAACATAATATTCTGTTAAATCTAACTGTTTGGTCATAGTAGGGACCTAATTGGAAAAAAAAAATGGTGCAGGAACCCAATTAAAAGGAAAAAAAGTATAGGGACCTAATTGAAAATTTTGCGAAACTATAGGGACCAACAAAATAATTAAATCTTAAATTTATTATAAATTTTTAAATTTTTTTTCTAGTTAAAAGTCTTATTGTATTTATAAATTACAAGTATAAAATTTTATTTTTAAAAAATTTATCAAAATATATTTAAACCAACTAATTTAAATATAAATAGTATAATTTTTACTTATCAAGTATGAGTTGTCTCTTTTCTCTTAGAAAATTTTTTTCGTTTAGTTCAAAGCAAAAAAGAATTTATCGGGATTGAAGAGTCTTTAAGTGAGTACAAAATTGTATGTTAATTTTTTTAAGTAAAATTTATATTGATGGTTAAATTGGTTTGAAATTAATCTTATTTTGACTGACACTAAAATTAATCATATCATAAACTCTTTTTTAAGATATATTTTTTTTTTCAAATAGAGATATATTTAGATTTTTATTTGTGCACTATATAAAACACCCTTATAAAATAATATCAAAACAAAGAATAATTAAGAATTGTACGAAATATATAATTAATTTATTATTGATATATAAATTACAATTATTTCTTCATTATTTAAAACTATTTTGATTAGATTTCTATGTATGTTTTTCAAATTGTTGTACACTCCACAATCAAAGTATTCTAATTTTAAATTTTTAAATTTTATGTTCAAACATTATCATTTCTAATAAGATCATATTTACGAAAAAAATAAAAATAAATATAAAAATTTTAGATAATATTTCATTTCACAATATATTAAACTAAATATTAGAACATAACCTAATAGTTATGATAATTGTTATTTAATAATTTAATTATTAATTTAATAGTTAATTAATGATATAATAATTTAGTCCTCTAATTTAAAAAATTATATATA
>NC_029776.3:80851384-80851723 GCF_000817695.3 Arachis duranensis
ATTCCAATTATTAGGTTCCAATTGATTAAGTTTCAATTATTGATGTTTTAAGGAGTATAATTATTAGATATTAATAATTTAAAAGTATCATATAATTTGTGAAAATACAATCGACATTTGATTATTTTTTCTCATGTATTTAGTACAATAATAAATCTAATGATCAGTTTAATTGGTATTAAATTAGGATATTAGGAATCTCATAATTATATATTAATTATGCTTCTATTTATACTAATTTTTTTTATTAAGTATAATAATTTAATTAATATATGTTATATTTAATGACTATTTTATCCTATATTTTTTAATTATAATCATTGTGATCAATTATTCTAT
>NC_029776.3:80852063-80857036 GCF_000817695.3 Arachis duranensis
TCAGTCAGAATCTATACATTTAATTATAATGATTTTAAAATTATAAAAAAAACTCATAATTAATGATAATAATATAATAATTGAATTCTTTTATTTAATATTATGTTTAATTTTAATAATTTATGTTCCGCATAATTTAAAATAAATTAGAGTATTATCACTATTCTAATAATATAATCACATACATTGCTATCATTAAATAATTTAAAATATTAATATACATGCATATTCTAACTTTAATAAATATAAATATTATTTTCTTTATAATTATGTATTAATATCCATGGTTTTTTTATAATATTTGTCACTAATATTATATAATATGTTAATATATGTAAAGTATTATATATGTAAAATATGTATTTTAAGTATTTTTTGATATACATTTAGTATTATTATAAAGAAATACTATTATTATTTTAAAAAATTTATTTTTTGATGTATTGATAGCTTGAAAATATATTAAAATTATTATATGGCATATTATCATGTTTTTTAAATAAATAATTTGAATATTTTATTTACAAATATAAGTAATTTGTAGGGTATTTATTGATTTATATTATTTTATTTATCTCGTTTACTGTCTAAACGATTTGAGATTGTTTATACTAAGCCACGTTTGTTGTTATACGTATCACGTTTGCATATATATTGTGAAACAGGGCTTATTTTGTTTACAATGTGAACAAGATCGATATGGTCAATTTCAAAGCGTTTATACTGTAAACGAGATAAGTAAGATCTGTGCCTATATAAGGAAGTCGTTTATAGCGTGACTGTTGTCACTTTCCCTCTATTTTTTTGTTTTCTTTTTCCCTCCTCTGGACATTTTTGTCGATATTATATATTGACGTACTCAGATATTATGGCGGATGCAGATGCACAAGATGATGACATCAACCGCTTGAATATAACGTGGTATATCGCTGGAACGATCTACTTCTAGATTAATATTGTTATTTTCCTATTTTAGTTAAACAAACATATAGTTGTAGTTAGCATACTTTTATAAATTTAGAATATGTTATATACGACTATAATGGATGTTGTTTCGGTAACTAAAATAGATTGATAGGGATATTATTAGCATTTGTTAGGTGGTAAAATATTTTTTTAATAAATATTAATTAATTAATTAAATTTATTAATTTATTCGTTAATTTAATTTATTTAGTAAATGTTTATTATATATTTTTATTTCTTCAATTCAAATTTTTAATTTTTAATTTTTAATTTTAATTTTAAATATGCTAGATAATTTGTTTTATTGAATATTTGTTACAATGTTGTTCGATAATGGTTTTAAATGTTTGATTTTTAAAGTTAATTATTTTGCTAAATTATGAAATGCAAAATAATTATTTATTATAATTTTTATTTCGAAATATAAAATTTTACTTTTGAAATAAATTTGTTATTGAAATATTTTATATTTTAACAGATACCTCACCTACTACTCCTTAAGCGAGTGAACCACACTCTTGCACCACCGGACGCCATTTTCCTATACTTGAGGGAAGTTGGGTTTGGTGACACGGTGCAGCTCAAGAACTCTGTGTTTGGCGATTCCCTGATTATTGTATTTGTGGAGCGTTGATGTCCAGAGATTCATAATTTCCACCTGTTTTGTGGGTGAGTGCACCAACACCATACATGATATGGCATACCACCTTGGATTACGCACGCACAGAAAACTAGTGGATGGGTGATTGCGTGACTTCCAGACATGGTACCAGCACCTGACCTGAGAGTGGGTAGAGGAGCTCTGATAAAGAAATAAAAGATAAACAAAAAGATAGGATTCAAAATGAATAAAAAAGATACATTAAAATTGAAATAGAAATAAAAATGATAGATTAAAATTGAGGACAAAGAGAATCACTCTATTTTCTACCCAATTTTTTGACGCAACAAGAAAGGGACTCCTCAACCTAACTTGTCAACGCCATAGTTTGGGAATTGAATCGAAGGGACTCCTCAACCTTCTACTCAATTTTCCGATGCAACAAGAGAGGGACTCCTCAACCTCAATTGTCCACACCATGGTTTCATCACGAAACCAAAAGGAGTTTAATTTTGAAACCTCTAAATCATTATATATACGACTACCCTAGTTTATGAGGTATTTATAACCTCTTATTTGGTTAAAATATAGAAAACCCTAAGCTCATAAACATAAGGCCTAATCTAGTAATTAAATAAACAAAATTAAAATACATCAAATTAAATTAAAATATTTTAAAAATGTAAATTAATATCTTCTAAATAATACTTGAACTCTTCATATCTCGAACATTTGAAACACGTATCATTCTCCTCCTCTTAAAAAAAATTTGTTCTCGAATCTTGTAGGTGGAAAAATAGTATATGAAAAGCACAATAATTACAAGGAAGATCCTTTTTTTCTTTTTTTTTTGTATATATTTCTTTTTTTTCTCTTTTTTTTTGTGCATTGTATGTTTTTTTTTAAACAATAAAATCAACAATGATGACAAAACAATAATGAAACACAAACGAAAAACAAAAACACAAGAACTTAAAGAGACATGCAACATACCTGAAATCTGATATCAAATGATAAAGAAATAAAAGATAAACAAAAAGATAGGATTTAAATTGAATAAAAAAGATACATTAAAATTCAAATAGAAACAAAAAGGATAGATTGAAATTGAGGACAAAGAGAATCACTTTACTTTCTATCCAATTTCTTGACGCAACAAAAAAGGGACTCCTCAACCTAACTTGTCAACGCCATAGTTTGGGAATTGAATCGAAGGGACTCCTCAACCTTTTACTCAATTCCTCGATGCAACAAGAGAGTGACTTCTCAATCTCAATTGTTCACACCATGGTTTCATCACGAAACCAAAAAGGGGTTTTCAAACCTCTAAATCATTCTATACTACGACTACCCTAGTTTATGAGGTATTTATAACCTCTTATTAGGTTAAAATATAGAAATTTCTAAGCTCATAAACATAAGGTCCAATCTAGTAATTAAATAAACAAAATCAAAATACATCAAATTAAATTAAAATATTTTAAAAATATAAACTAATATTTTCTAAATAATACTTGAACTCTTCATATCTCGAACATCTGAAGCACGTATCAAGCTCCTTAGTGTCAGGCCTCCTCATACTCAATAGCAGGGGCATAGAGAAAGGAGTCATTTTCCATCAAATATAATTTCAGTATCATTATTTTTCATATGACAATTGGGATACATACTTACAATAACATATTCACTAACACTTGCCATTTTAACTAAATTTATTAAAGAAACGGAAGAGAAGAAGAAGTAAAATGTTTCTAGAGAATACCAATGGTTGCACATCCTTTTATAGTTGTTCGAAATGTATTGTACTTTATATTGTTTATAGTACAAACGAGTTAACTTCGTTAATATCTCATTTATACTGTTAACGAATTGATGTTGACCGTACATGTTGATCACTCTATTCCATGTTGTTAATGTTGCAAGTGTGAGGAGTATATGAAGTTAGTCCCACATCAAAGAAAGTAAGGAAGAGTGAGGAATTCATAAGATGAGAGACTCATGAACTTACTACCTTAAGATTTTGAGTTAGATGTGATGTCTTCTCATCTTATGTTATCTCACTTGATTCTTCCCAGAAATCTCCCCGGTGGTCGAGAGCTCCCCACGACGGCCCAACACATATATCATGTATACACACATGATACGTGCAATGACAAACATGACAATACCCTACAAATGATCAATATCCGTAAATAAAATATTTAAATTATTTATTTAAAAAAATCCCATATTATCATATTACCAATATTTTTTAACTTAATTACTTGGATATATTTAAATCTGATTAAAAAATCATAAATAATAAAAATAAAATTGAAAATAAAAAAATAAATATTATATATTCAACTTAGATAGACGTAACTTATTATCAGATTCAAATGTAATTAGTATCTGGATTGACGAAAATAATTTGAGACGGAACATTATGAATGTAATGCATTATAAATAGTTGTATAAATGATAATTTCAGTTGCAAGGACAAAAAGATTTGAGTAAGAACACCCATTATATAATTAAAAGAATAAAAATAAAGTTGAATTCATAAAAAAATAGCAAAATTATGATTTATACCTTTAAAATGATTAATTTCGACTGAAAAAAGAAAAATATATTATCATTATATAAAATAGTTAAGGAAGAAAAGAAAAAAAAACAAAAAAACAAAATACTATTGCTCAATCAAAAATCGAGCTCTTCCATAAAAAATTAGCTATTACCCACATTTTATTAGTAGGTTGGTCATTATATATGAATAAATCCAACTATCTTTCAATAAAATAGAATTCATTATCCCTTCATTGAACTTTTATTTTTATATAATTAGAATTCGGATCAATAAATTATATAACTCGATGTAATAATTAATGAATGTGGTGCATTATAAATATTGGTAGCTAAGAACAATCACATTTTAAGCTAAGGTTAGATAAAAAATAAGTGTTAGTAAAAATGATCATCAAATTATCAAAAAATAAGAGAATAACTACATTAATAAAAGATTATAAAAAATTTATAATTTGTACCTTAATTAAAAGGATTTCCTCCGATGAAAAATGAAGAATACTTCTTTTATGAAATAATAAAAAAAATAACAAATTAAAAAATTAAACAAAATATTTTAATTTTAAAACTTAGGCTCATAGATAACAAAAAACACTATATATAACCTTTAATCGTATAAAATTAATTATGAGAATATTTAATAATATATGTGTTATTAATATACACATGCATATCAAAGTTATAAATGTATGATTGGTAATTAAAATAGAATGATTGAGAATTAGTATAATTATTCATTAAATATTAATTTTATATAACTATAAAAGATATAATTTTTTAAAATAAAATAAGTTGAGAAGATAGAGAGGTATCAGATATGCACACTAACATTAGAATACGCCAC
>NC_029776.3:80857104-80859598 GCF_000817695.3 Arachis duranensis
TATATATAAAAATAACATTTAATTTGGTGGTTAATTTTTAATATGATTATATTATTTTTGTTAAAACACACTTTATGAAACGAAGAAATTGATTAGGTTATTATTTTTTAGTATAATATGGCTAGAATTAAGGGTTAACTTGTATGAATTAGCTTGAGAGATATTATATTTTAATTAATCTGTTACGCTAAAACTAAATATGATTAATTAGTTCAAATCAAAATGACAATAAAATAATTGTAGTAAACATAAAAAAATAGATTCATCTGTTTAAATAAATATTAGAGAATTTAAATACTATTTTGTGTATATAATAATTTATTGATTAATAATAAATTTTTAAATAAAATTTAGATTTGTAACGAATTAATTTTTTATCCGACGGATAAAAAAAAAAAAAACACAAAAATGGTAGAAAAATGGTAGACGTCAAATTGACTATGACTAATACCTTAAAATGGGTAAAGACGCATATTAACAGCTCATCACTTACTCTAATCAAATATGACCTAATTAAACTATTTAGTAAACTATATATGCTTACATCTATGTACTACTTTTCCTCTTACCACATGTTTTATCCCATTTTTTCCCTTTACATATCTTTAGCACATTTTATTCATGTTTTACCTCAAACAGGGTGTAAATGGAGAATTTACGCAGACATAAATAGGATTTTTTTTTTATTTTCATCTTTTTGTGGTAGCTAATATATAGGGCAGGCAGACTCTATCTCAAACAAATCAGACAAAAATAATGAATAGTACCATTATGGCACATGTATTATATTTAAATGAAATAAAATTTAAATGCGTTTATCTTTGTACCGAATATATCAAATTTGTTTATTTATTTAATTCTTGTATTCCTCTGTTGCTTAAACTTAGATATTGCGATATTTCATCATACTGAATGTGATTGCAAGAATGTCTATACGGAACTCGGTGAAGGGAAATTTTATTTTTCTAATTGATGTGCTACTATTTTTTGAATGCATTACTAAAGTGCGAGTAATAATTGAGAATATTATATTAATCTTTTAATTATCTTCGTAACTTTTAAATAACGAGTGTTTTTATTTTTTCAACTTTTTTATATTTTTGAAAAATAATATATATTTGAATTTTTATTTATATAAGAATTAGGAGAATGAAGAAAATACAATAATAATTCTATTAAATTTACAAAAAATATATAAAATTTATTGGAGATAAGTACTGTTTTGGTTCTTAAGATTTAGGATCAAAATTAAATTCATCCTCAATTTTATTTCGGATTTAAAATCATTCCCACCGTTATTTTTTTGTATTAAAATCGTAATTTTTAATAAGATTTATAATTTTATTATTAAATTATTCTTAATAAAAAATATAAATTTAAAAAAAGGAAAGGATGCTCCAGAAGAAAAAAAGAAGAGGGAAAAGGGAAAAGGAAAGATGAGGGGTGTTCATCACAATCCCTTCTTCTCATAGACATCTCCAAAAAACAGAAAAAGAGAAGTAGAAACTGAGAGAGAAGGAAGCCTCACAGAGTCGCGATTCACCGTCGTCCTTGCAATGCTGCAACTTCCCCTCGCTAGCACCTGGCCCTCGCCCTCCTCGTGTTCCTCGTCATCGTCGGGGAGGTGATGGTGATGGTGGTGTTGCTGCTACTGACTTCGCCCCTACTTCGCGTCCTCGCCACCGCACCTCGTCGATTTTATTTCGATTTCTGCTTTCGATTTGGCTTCTGCTTCTACTTCTGATTCTGCTTCTGCGTCTGCTTCTGCTTTTGTTTTTGCTTCTGTTATTTTTTTTATTTCATTGTTGTTGTGTGTTGATTTTGTTGTTAAATTTGATCTTGTTGTTTTTGAATTTGAATAATGTGTTATTGTTGGTGTTGAATATTATGTTTTTGAATCTGATTATTGGTATTTAGTGGGAGTAAGGGAGATGGTGGTGGTGGTAAAAGTAGTAGTGGTGGAGAGTATTTTTGTCTGTAAAAAGTTAAAAAGACGATTATAATACCAAAAATAATGTTGAGGATGATTTTAAATCCAAAATAATATTGGGGACGAAATTGATTTTGACCCTAAATCTTAGAACCAAAACAATATTTATCCCCAAGTTATTTGTTTTCTTTTGTAACCATGGATATTTTTGTCCTTTTTGGTATTGTAGCTTGTAAACCAATAAACTTCTATTTACATGTTTGACCAAAAACATTTCTAACTAAAAAAAAAACCATAAGGCCTAATGTTTTTGGTATAGTCCAAATTGAGGTCCAGTACAAAGTCCAAGTATTAGTTTTCGACTTTTATTTGGGCTTCGGTTTAGTAGGCTTAAACAAGAAATAGGTTAAGCTTAACTCACAATAAATAGGCTGGGTCAGTTTTCTGGCCCAAGACCATGTCCAAAAAAAAATAAACTCACCATATATAGGTTTTCCGAAGTCCTAATTAGAATACTATAGACTACCAAAAAAAATATTCTAAATTTAAATAAACAAATCTTCA
>NC_029776.3:80859623-80863162 GCF_000817695.3 Arachis duranensis
CCCTCATCTACTAAAAGAAAGGGAAAAATGTCAAAACATACACACATCCAATATTCAATCTATGTTGATTATTGTCAAACTTAAATTCTATCTTTCTTGAAAACCAATTGCATTGTGAGAGATTAATTGGATAATAATAAATTAATAATAATGCATTAGATCCAATATTTTTCTTTTATATATTGTCAGTCGTTAGATACTTAGATACACAATCCTTGCTTCTCACTTATGATCAACTCTACTTTAGATACCATTTCTATATTTTATATAAAAGATCATTAGTATCACAAAAATATTATATGTAAATAAAAAAATAAATCAATATATATTTCTGTATATTTATATGTATTATATGTTTATTTATTTTTATTGTGTATTTTTTAATTTAATATATATTTTATTTAAGAGACTAATTTAATAATTGATTTTGTACGTGTATGTAGTATATTGTTATTGTTGTTTATTCGAGGTTTTTCATGTCTAGTATCTATTGACATAAAAATTATATATATTCATAATGAGATATTCAAAATGTGATTAAAAAGTTGTTGTTAAAATTAAAATAGATATATATTATTAATCAGTCATATACACCTTAAAATATAAATTATATATTAAAAATAAGTTAAATTATGCATATATTTATACATAAATATATGATAATTAATTTTAATGTACAAATAATATTTTTTATTATCAATAATAATAAAGGAGTTATATAAATCTTTCAACCATGATAAAAACTAGTTAATCTTGACTAATTAAGTATCTTAGTTACATATTACAAAACATGCATGTTATATTAATATATAGCTAGTGATGACAATTGACATATAAACAAATCATATTATATCCACAGTTGAATAATAATGAAGCAGATGCTTTGCTTTAATTAGAATTAAATGTAAACTAACCTCTCTCTACAACTGATGTGGAGATGGACAAGACAAATGTTAAACATCTCAATCAAATTAAATATCAATCTTTCTTTAATTTCTACAAGGTTACTAGCTACTTACTAAAATCTATCTCAATTCTCAACTACACTTCTCTTCTCTTTTATCTAAAGAAGTTTTGGGACCACTAAATGATGTTGATTAAACGAACCTTTCTTTTTCTCACCCCTGAAACTCAAAGTTATCCTTTGCATAATAATATCTAAAATCTTCTCCATTTTTCTTATTAACTACAGACCTATATATATCTACCCTTATGAAATGATTCAGTAAAAAGTCATATATATTATTGGATCAGTAATCAAAATGTCACCTTCCTAGCTAGAACTACTGTATAATAATTACAGTAGTTTGCTTCAATAATTAAAATAGCTAGTCTTTATTCAACTAAAAAAAAGGTACTAATTAATTAAGTTATGGCTTTAGCTAAAAAAATTATCTATATAAGAACACTGGTTAAGAAAATAATATATTTTCTTTTGGTATATTTAATATATTAAAAATATAAAAAAGTATCTAATAATTTGTCTACAATCTATAATAAAAAAATTTAAAATATTTTTACGGTCATCATTATTAGCAAGATCCTTTAAGTTGAAACAATGAACGACTTTTTCATGTTCTGGCTAACGAGCAGCAAGTAGTTAGGCATACATATTGTGTCAATTCTCTAGCTATCAAATATTAATAATTTATTTATTTGTATATTCATTATTCATTTAATATTAAATTACTTATATGCTAAGAAAATTCCAATCATCGATCATAACTACTTGGGCTTCAGTATGAGCTTTGCCTTTACTAGCTTCTTTGCCATACCTAACTCATTACATACATGAGGCAAATGTGGTTGCCCTTCAATTGCAACTAACCCTATACATACCTATATATATGGTGCTTATTACAATAATTTAACAAGTGTTTTTCACTCAAAATATACCCATATATAAAAAGTAAAATATAAATTACACAAAAAGTGGGTATGAAATAAAATCATACATATATTATAATAATAATTTTATCAACAACACCATACAAAATATCATGCATGACATTTTGCTCTCATCATCACCATTACATATCTAATAATAAGCAGAGACATAAAAATTGTATATATTTGACAGATAAAATATAAATAAACATATTATATTTTAAAATATTAATTAATATATTTTGCATCTTTTTTTATACAAAAATAGTTGTTCTCCAAACCAATTATGCATATATTCCTTCTTCTATATCTATCATTTATATGTGGTTGTAACACTTAACCAATTCTCCACTCCCAACTCCTTCCAACCCTAGTTAATTACTTGAAGAACAAATTAAAATAAAATCCTTCATACGAAGGAAAGTACGGAATTTCAACTGAAAGTGATAAGGCTATTGGGTCATTCATCAAAACAACTCGTATATTAATTGGTTCATTATATTGGCCTCACGTGGATAGCCCTCTTCTCAATCAATCCTCATCTTTCAACGATAACTGCTGCATACATTTGCATACCAATAAAATAAATTAGATAAAAAAAAAAGAAAAAAAGGTTGGTTTCACAATCCAAAAAATAGGTTTTTTTTTACCTTTTTAATTATTATATATATAATCAAATATTTATATTTTTATGACTTTAAAATTAAAAAAGCATATAAAATATTTTTAATTTCCTAATAATTTACTAATAATGAGCTAGGGCATGGCAGCCATAACTACCATACCATGCATGTTGATATTACACGGCACAATATTAGTACATAGATTTATGAATTATGAATAATTATGTTAATTAGAAAGAGTAAAATGTGAATGGAGGATGCGACGGATAGAGTCATACATACAGATATGCTTACTGAAAGAGGGGGCGCACATACACACAGTATTATTGTTAAAAAATATATATTAATAATAACACATGCCTTGAGTTAAATGGGGGTCGGTTTTGGCATTAAATGTTAGCTACCAACAACTAGCTGTATCCATTAATTGCTCCATAAAATGGCTCAACCTTCAGCACCTCATCATCTTCCTCTCTCTCTCTCTAGTTAATTATAGTGCTTCATTCATATTCATATTCATATTCGCATACCATAAACTAAACCCTTTTTGCATGGGACATCATCTCTCTTAAACCCTTCATCGCTTCCTACTCAGTCAAAGCTTCTCAACACACACAACTTTCTCATTCACCCTCACAAAACTCATGTTACTCCTTTTAGGTCTATAAACACAAACATACACTTGTAATTACCCTTTTGTCCTTTTTCTTTTGCCTCTATATTATATGCAGTTTCTGATCAATCGAAAGTAACTAGTGAAGTGGTTATGGAGATAGAGGCAAGTAAACCTTCGGGGAATAATAATAATAATAACAATGGAGGAGGGGTGGTTCCGGCGTTGAGTCCTCTGAGTGAGACTCTTTGGAGGGAGAAGACGGACACGGAGTTCATCGGAGACGTATCGGCCAGGCTGACGTGGAAGGATCTGACGGTTATGGTCACTCTCAGCAACGGAGAGACGCAAAATGTTCTAGAAGGTTTAACGGGTTATGCTGAGCCTGGAACCTTCACTGCACTCATGGGCCCCTC
>NC_029776.3:80863183-80870890 GCF_000817695.3 Arachis duranensis
CGCCTTGCCGCCAATGCCTTCCTCTCCGGCACCATCCTCCTCAACGGTCGCAAAGCCAAGCTCTCCTTCGGCACCGCCGTAACTATATTTCTATCATCACACTTATATATATTTTTTCTATTTTATATTAGAATCTTAATTCATTCTTTTAATATTTTAAATATTAGAAAAAAGAATTAAAACATATACTTCAATTATTACACGGTTCTTTAAATTATTACTTACCGTAACCAAAAACAGGCTTGTTTCGTTAGTCTTATACTACTAATCGTAAGTAATAATACTTGTCTTTTGTCATCTTTTATGGTTTAGATTTTGTTAGGTATTGAACTTTGAGATGAACTTTTTGTTAGATTTAATCCATATCTATCTATATACCTAATAACCAACGAGCATATAATAAATTTTGACATGTGAGTTGGGTTAATTAGTTGGAACTTTATTAATAATTATTATTTGAACTTGGAATGATTAGGCTTACGTGACACAAGATGACAACTTAATTGGGACCCTAACAGTAAGAGAGACGATATCATATTCAGCAAGGCTGCGGTTGCCAGATAAGATGGCAAGGTCGGACAAAAGAGCATTGGTTGAGAGCACGATAGTGGCGATGGGGCTTCAAGATTGCGCTGACACAGTGATAGGGAACTGGCACCTGCGTGGGATCAGTGGTGGGGAGAAGAGAAGGGTTAGCATTGCATTGGAAATATTGATGAGGCCTAGGTTGCTCTTCCTTGATGAACCTACTAGTGGCTTAGACAGGTAGTTGGATTTCACTTTAACTGCATTTATTTTCTTTGTCCATCTGTCTATTTCTTCCTTCACAACTATTTTATGCTACAAATAATATTACTCATCAAATATACATTAAAAAAATTAAATTACACATATAATATTTTTATAGAAACATTTTTAAGTGTTGTATGTGTCCAGAAAAAATACATTTTTTCTAAAATTATTATTATTATGTTAAAATAAAATTTGTGCTTTTTATTATATGTGTTTGTATGTTTTTATTTTAAGATATTTATCAATCTGGAAAAAACATTGTAATTATAACACTTAATATGTGGTCTATGTCTCTTTGAATACTAAAGCTTTAATTTGCAGTTAACTAGAGGGTTTGTTGGGAGGTTTAGGATGGGGAGATAATTAATGTAGTTGGGTTGACTAAGATACACTCCTGTAAGAGTTGAACTGGAAAGCATCAGGACAAAAACTATTATTTAATATATATATTGAAAAATAAAAAATAGATACTCATTAGGAAGATGTAGTTGAAGATCCGTAGCTACTACTTTATTTCGTATTCTTCTTGTCCTGTTTCTATATTAGGTTATTTATTTAAACACAGGATTTCCTATTCTTGCAGAAAAGATAAAGTTGATGCAATAAATAATTAAAGGCTCATTTTAATATTTTTCTGCATCATCATATCATCTATTATATATATGAAGTCACGATTAAATAATAGGCACATATGACATATTATAAATTCGTAAAATTGACCTTTGTCAACTAAATCATCTAACACTACTACAATGATTTCTATGGGTTTATTAATTTAGTGTCTGTATTTAGTGTTTATTTATATTTTTATAACTACAAAGCCATGATAATATTGATTAAGTGGAAAAAATAAAAAATTAATTTTTAGTTAGCCAATATTAATCAATTTTAATATTTAAATTCATAATTCAAAATTTAAGATTAAAAATATATGATTTAGAATAAACAAAATAATTAAAAAAAAATATCAACTGAAAAAAAGGTTCATTATTTAATATTACTCTAATTTATTTTCCACCTTCTTGATGAGACACAACAGTAGTGAAATTGTAAGATAAATTAAAAAGCAGTCTTTGTTGGTTACGATAGTTATACGATTTTAATAACAAAATTATATTACACTTTCTACTTTATATGATTAAAAAGTAAATTATACTTTTACATTTTCACAGTACTTTTTACTTTATTTTTTAAATTAAGAAATATTATCAAATATTTAAGAAACCCCATATAAATTTTGACAATATTTTTTAAATGTTGATAAAAGTTGTATAGGCACAGTAATTATAGACATAGTAGCATGCACCAAAAAAAGTCTGTATGTGCTGAATTCATGCGTTCTCTGTTTTGATTTTCTCTTCTAAGTTTGTATAGATTTTCTTATCCCAATTAAAATTTTACATGTGTTGTTGTTGCAGTGCTTCGGCTTTCTTTGTGACTCAGACACTGCGTGCATTGGCAAGAGATGGAAGAACAGTAATAGCTTCCATTCATCAACCAAGCAGTGAAGTGTTTGAACTCTTTGATCAATTGTACTTGCTCTCTGGTGGCAAAACTGTTTACTTTGGCCAAGCGTCTGAGGCATACGAGGTACCAATCTACCAATAATAATAATACTATTTCTAAATTCTTAAAATTATTCATTTTTATTTGATTGATTCTGAGCATTATTATGCTGCATGGTTTCAACAGTTCTTTGCACAAGCTGGTTTTCCATGCCCTGCTTTGAGGAATCCATCAGATCATTTCCTTAGATGCATCAACTCTGACTTTGACAAAGTCAAATCAACTCTTAAGGGGTCCATGAAACTCAGGGTACTATTATTCTACTCATCTTTATGCATGTCATAATCTTGACTATTGCAACATTTTAGTTTCATTCTTTTTAAGATTGTGGTTATGATCAGTCCCTATTTATGACAATTATGAGTTTATATATGTTCCTTTGCTAAAATGTTTTAACTTTGTTATCTCAGTTTGAGGGAAGTGATGATCCCTTGGATAAGATCACTACTGCTGAAGCTATCAGGACTCTTATTGATTACTACCGCACTTCTCAGCATTCTTATGCTGCAATACAGAAAGTGGATGAGATATCCAAAGTTGTAAGTACAGAAAGTACATAAATTTTGTTTTTAAAACAGTATCCAAACACAGCCTTATTGCTATTGATATCAACTGCACCAAACTTAGCACTATGCAAATGAGTAATCTTTTTTTTTTTCTGCAGAAAGGAACAGTGCTTGATGCAGGGGGAAGCCAAGCTAGCTTCTTAATGCAGTCTTACACGTTAACAAAGCGCTCCTTCATCAACATGTCTAGGGACTTTGGTTACTATTGGCTTAGGCTTGTGATCTACATTGTGGTCACTATCTGCATTGGAACCATTTATTTGAACGTGGGAACAGGCTACAATTCAATTCTGGTACTTGGTTTCTTTAGATTTGAAGCAAATTCAAAGTTGGTTGCGGTGAATAAATGATGCATGTGGATTTTAGTTTGGCAAGAAAGTTGACTTAACTACCTATGTTATTGTTTTTCTTAGGCTAGAGGCTCATGTGCATCATTTGTGTTTGGTTTTGTCACATTCATGTCAATTGGTGGATTCCCTTCATTTGTTGAAGACATGAAGGTAAGTCATTAAGCCCTATGTGATAACTATTTCGCCACAAAAATGACCTAATAGAATACTCTCTCAGTTTCACAATAATAAGTTGTTTTGACTTTTCTGATATGTTCATAAATCAATGCTTTCTGGTTCAAATTGCATCGAGAATTATTGATTTATGATAGTATCAGAAAACATTAAAACAACTTATCATTGTGGAATGAAGGGAGTAGTACTAAGTAGGTATAATTTTCATAATGTGATTATATATTGTGTGTTAATTACAGGTTTTCCAAAGGGAAAGACTGAATGGGCACTATGGTGTGACTGCATTTGTGATAAGCAACACATTATCTGCAATGCCATTCCTGATACTAATAACTTTTCTGTCTGGAACAATCTGTTACTTCATGGTTAGGCTTCACCCTGGTTTTTGGCATTACCTCTTCTTTGTGCTGTGCCTTTATGCAAGTGTCACAGTTGTTGAGAGCTTAATGATGGCAATAGCTAGCATTGTCCCCAACTTCCTCATGGGCATCATAATTGGAGCAGGGATTCAGGTATGCACATGCACATTCAATCATATCCTCCCTATTAAATAAATCAATGCTCTTCTTATAAACCGCTGGTAAATTATACTTTCTGTCTTTTTCGTTTTCGAGAAGTTTTAAAAATACTATGCTGACATGACAATTGTATTTTATCTTATATCGAAACGAATCATGTACTTGTTCACTTACTAAACATAGCATTTGCTCAATTAATTTGTTATATAGATTCCATTTAACTAAAACTTATGGATGAATTTTCTTTTTCATGATTGATAAACTACTCTCAGGGAATATTCATGCTGGTGTCTGGCTACTTTAGGCTTCCACATGATATTCCAAAGCCAGTCTGGCGCTATCCAATGTCATACATCAGTTTCCATTTTTGGGCACTACAAGTAAGAAAGTTTGTGACACTTAAATTCTTGTGAATGTCTATTTATTATTTATCAGTTCAATTTTCTAGATGATTGAAAGCAATGAAAAAACTCTTGCAGGGACAATACCAGAATGATCTAACTGGCTTGATATTCGACAACCAGACGCCGGATCTTCCAAAGATACCGGGCGAATACATCCTAGAGAATGTTTTCCAGATTGATGTGAACAGATCAAAGTGGATAGACCTAAGTGTGATCTTCAGCATGATTATAATCTACCGCATAATTTTCTTCATAATGATCAAGATCAATGAGGATGTGACACCATGGGTTAGAGGGTACATTGCCAGGAGAAGGATGCAGCAGAAGAGTGGAACTCAGAACACAACTATTGCACCTGATGTTCTTGCTCACTCACCATCTCTTAGAGCCTATGTTTCTACTCAAAGAAGAAATGGCACTTCCAAAAGTTGAAAAAAAAAAGAGTTTGAAATGAACAACGAATGAAATTCTTATGATTTTTATTTATATACATATTTTTATCTTTTACAATGTTGACATCCCTCTTGGTTAGAAGAGGGTACTAAAAAGCTGAAAAGAAATTCGGTGTGTTTATGATTGTTATAAGAGTCTTCTTTTTTTTTTTTGTAATTTTTCTGACCTAATTTATGCAATATATATGTATCTGCTGCTATTTTGATAGTGTTGGATTCCATTCTGCAGGAGGAATATACTACCCTTTTGAATGTCGATTGAGAGGGTGTTGAAATCCATGGTGATAATGGATAGAATGAAACTAGAAAATTATAACTTAGAAAAGGTAATAACTAAACCCGATTTACAATTTGTAACAAACTCAACAATTTCTATCTAAATTCGAAAGTCTAACACAGGGCATGGAAAGTTGGAAATGCTTCTTGAGCTAGCAATAACTTTTTTTTTTTTTTTACAAAAAGAAAAAGAAAAAAATTGTGTCCTAATGGTTGCAAAGCTAATTTTAGCAAATGAGAATTTAGTGATGAAACTAAGTCAAGCACTTAACTGGAAGCAGAGTTTGAAAAATTCAGGAGTACTGAACTGCAAGGGACACTTTGGTGGAGCAAATTAAATTAACTAGTGATCATACTCCATTGATATTGATTGATACACAACCTTAATCATTCTTAATTCATGTTGTGGAGTATATATGAAAAATGAGTCATATCAGTCATTCTAGGCATGTATCCAACTTATTTAGATGCTAGATAATCTCATTTATTAGAACAGTAATATTAGAGAGACAATAATCTGAAGTTATCTTATTTAACTTAACATCTATAATTTCATATATATAACATTCATAATCACACACTTATTACATTTTGTTATCAGATTCTAAGCAAAGTGTACGCTGAAGTTACGATTTTACATAGCAATGCAATAACCTAATTTTACATCAAGTTTACTTATATGTTATTAAGTACAACACTTATTAATTATTACATAGAAAACCCAATTGCACGTTTACAAAGATTCCATAAATGATGAGATGAGGATGAATCGAAGATTTCAATTTAAGATTGTGAGAACACACCAAAAATTGGATTGATTGTAGTGAAACCACCATCCACAGCTAGATTATGACCACTGATGTACTTGGACTCATCACTAGCCAAATAGAGTGCAGCTTGTGCTACATCTTCTTCCATCAAATGAACCCCTTTAAGATTGGAATAAACATTTAAGCATCCTTCCTCATCAAGTTTGAAGAACTCTTTACCTGCATCATTTGCAATAAAGTAAGGAGACAAGCAATTCACTCTTATCCCAAATTTTCCAAGTTCAGCAGCAGCATTTTTTGTGAGTCCAATTAAGCCATGTTTGGAGCTTGTGTATGCATGAGTTGCAACTCCTCCAATGCTTGAACATACACTTCCCACATTTACAATACTACCCTTTTTCTCTGGGATCATCACTCTAGCTGCATGCTTGATTCCCAAGAAAGGCCCTGTGAGGTTAACTCTAAGAACGCGCTCGAATTCGGACACATCATTATCAAGAATGCTAGGCTTAGCATCATCTATTTGCATAGCATTGTTAACAATTATGTCTAGTTTTTGATACTTTGATACAGCTATGTTAACTGCATTTTCAACATCATCTTCTTTAGTTACATCACAATGTACATAGGTTGCGAATTGGACTCCTATGGTATCTTGGAGGGCGAGTCCTTGTTGGTCTCGAATGTCGGCAATCACAACCTTGGCGCCATGTTTGCAGAACATCCTTGCCATGCACTCACCAAGGCCCCTAGCACCACCGGTAATCAAAACCACCTTTCCTTCAAGTCTAAGCAAAAATTTACAGAGCAGTTCAAATTCTTGCATTTATCAAATTTATATTTCTTTACAATTCATAATTCAATAATGTACCTCAAGTCCTCAATAGCATATATTCAACTAAAGAATGCACAACATTTATTCCAAGGCGGACTCGAACTCGAACTAGATACTTATTTAAGCACGAGTGATTAGCTCATTCGGTCAAATTAAATCGGTTAACTATGTTATGAATTTACTTATTATAATTGTTGGATTTAGGACAGTTAAAATTAGCTAAAACTGTTGGGCAAGTTTATCTAGTCGACTTAAATGAATAATCCGATTAAACTGCAAAAATAGTTCATTAAATGGATAATCCGTTTAAAATTTTCTTGGTCCATTTAATTTCTTTTTTGTATTTTCAAAAAGATTCAGTCCATTTCTAATTTTTCTTTTTATCCAATTTAAAAACTCGATCCACCAATAAAAAATAGTTCATATAAATTAGACCCAAAATATAAATTTTTTTAAAAAAAGCATGTTGCCCAAAAACTTATTTTGAGTCCAAACTGATTTTTTTTTTAAAAAAACAAAAAAAATAAATATATTAGCGCGTATAACCTGCTAAACTAGCCATAATTAGTCCTAATCTAGAAATTGAGACTAATAATTGAATAAAATCTAAATGGACTTGCCTGTATACGTCTAGGTTTACACAGCCTGAACATTTGACAATCTTAGACTCCTAATTGAATTGATTATGTTAAGTGTATATTAAATTCAGTTATTAAAGTTAGTTATAGTATAAAATACATATTGAAATATAAATATATATTACAAATAAATTAAACCACATATATATTTATACATAAATATATTAATAATTAATTTTAGTGTACGAATATCATTTTTAAGATAAGGATGACTCTTTAGAGAATTCAAATCTTAAAATTTGCATTCATGTACATTTTGTGTGAATCAATTAAGGAAAATGTTAACTCCACAATTTAAAAAGAAGAGGCAGCAAACAAAAATGTGTAGTCTTTTGGTGCCTTGTAAAAGAAGGCTTAATAGTTGGG
>NC_029776.3:80871147-80886755 GCF_000817695.3 Arachis duranensis
TTATCTTCGGTTTTTTAATATATATATATATATGTGTGTGTGTGTGTGTGAGAGTAAATAGTTATTTATATATATATAATATAGATCTGGCCATGCTTGCAAAGTGAGCTCTATTGACTGCTCTAACTATGCATTCAGGTTTGCTGATGAGAATTTTGGAGAAGCAGTCCAATTCTTTCTCTTCTGATGATGTCTGCAGTTTGAGGCGGGGGAGTTATTGGCCAACTAGCAGGAAGTAGATTTTTGAGTTTCAGAGCTGCTAGTGAATGAGCCAGTCTGTTTCCTTCTCGAGGGGTCCAGGTGAAACCACAGTTTGAGAGTCTTTTTTGAATAGAAATTATGTCTTGAATGATTGGGTCTATTTCCCAAATTGTATCCCCTGACTTGAGAGTCTGAACAATCTGCAGACTATCTGTTTCAATGATGGCTCTTTGAATATTTAAATTTTCCACTAGAATTACAGCTTCCCTTAATGCTTGTGCCTCTGCTGATAGGCTTGAGTTTGCTTGAATCACTGTTGCAGATCCCCCCAGGATTTTTCCTGTATGGTCTCTGATCACTGAAGCTGTTGCCCCTGTCTTAGTTCCAATGGAAAAAGCAGCATCAGAATTTACCTTGAGCCAGCTCTGAGGAGGAGGTCTCCAAATGACAGGTAATGATCTCCCTTTGTTGTCTTCTCTGACTTTGGAGATGTTTTCTTTTATTAGGCTGTTGTATTCTTTCTCTATTATTCTTGCATGATTGATGGTAGACTCTGGGTTAGGCTCTATGTTGTTGTACTCGTAGTTGTTTCTAGCCTTCCAAATTGTCCACATAGTGATGCCAATTCTACTCCAATTCTGGTCCACTTCCGTTCTGTTGGCTTCTTTACACTTTATGTACATTTGTTGTAGCCATTGTCCCACTGATCTGACGTTTTGGTTTGTTGGCGTGCATTGTGACTGTGAGCCAAACCACACTGCTCTGGTCCAATCGCAGAGCAGGAGAGTATGTTCACTGGTCTCTTCCTCTTGCGCACAGATCGGACAAACACTATTTGTCAATAATCTCTTTTTTTTAAATTTGCCCTTATCGGTATGATGTTGTGTGCGACCTTCCACAGGAACATTTTGATTTTTTGGGGTGCCTTTATGTTCCAAATCCCTTCCCATAGTTCTTCGAACACTGAGCTTGATGATGGGCTATAGTAGTGACTTCTTTCGTCTTCTTCTTTTTTGCCGCATAGTACCCTGTTTTGGTTGTGAATTCTCCATCCTTCCTGAAGGGCCACAATAATCTGTCCTCCTTAGAGATCCTGCTTACTGGAGTTTGGAGTATTTTTTGTGCTACAACTGGGGGGAAACTCCTTTGGATTTTCGCTCTATCCCATACTCTAGAAGGTGTTAGTAGTTCTTCTACTCTTTGATTGTCACTTCCTCCTCTTTTGAGTGGCTCGTTGAATCCATGAATCCAGTTATCACCCCATACCTTCACTCCACTTCCTTTGCCTATGCTCCATTTTCCTTTACTCTTTATAAGCTCCCTCCCTTGCAGTAAGCTGTTCCATATCCATGTGCCCTTCCGATGCTTTGACGCTTCCCAAAAATCGCAATCTGGAAAATATAGAGCCTTGAGCACTTGTACCCATTTTGCTTCCGGGTTCCTGATCACTCTCCAAGCCTGTTTGGCTAGATGCGCCGTATTCTGGTGGTGAAACTCCTTAAAACCGAGTCCTCCTTCCTTCTTACTCTTGCATAGCTTTGGCCAAGCCTTCCAATGGATCCCTCTTTCTCTTCCTTGACTTCTCCACCAAAACTTAGCGATTTTGGCATTTAATTTATTGCAAAAGGATTTGGGGAACCTTAGAATGCTCATGGCGTATGTTGGAATTGCTTGAATGACTGCTTTTATAAGGACCTCCTTACCAGCTTGATTTAACAGGCTTTCTTTCCATCCTTCTATTTTTCCTTCCACTTTTTCCATGATCCACTCTAGAGCCTTGCCTTTCGCCCTTCCCCATTGAGCCGGGAGTCCCAAGTATCTCCCTGGGCTGTCCCAAGTTGGAATGTTGAGAATGTCTTCTATGTTGACTCTGGTTTGGATCGGAATCTGGTTACCAAAGATTATTCCTGATTTTTCTAAATTGATCACTTGTCCCGAGGCCGAGGTATATTGGTTCAGGATCTGTACTAGTTGATAGATTTCCTCCTCTTCTGCCCCTGAAAATATGATACAATCATCAGCGAACAGTAAGTGAGTGATAATTGGTGCTTTAGGTGCTAGCTTAACTCCTGAGATAATCTTTTTGTTTAGGGCATTGTCCATTAAAATGGTAAAAATTTCAGAAGCTAAGATAAAGAGATAAGGGGAAAGGGGGTCTCCCTGTCTTAGTCCTCTTTGTGGAATGATTTCCTTGGTTAGAGCTCCATTGATCTTGAACTTATATGTCACACTTCTGATGCACTCCATTATGAGCTTCACCCATTCTTGATGGAACCCGAAGGCCTTTAGCGCTTCTTCTATGAACTTCCACTCCATCCTATCGTAAGCTTTATTCATATCGAGCTTGATGGCTAAGTCCTTGGTGGCTTTTTTCCCTTTACTTGTTATTCTGTGGATTGCTTCTTGGACTATGACTATGTTATCTTGAATGAGTCTTCCACTAACAAATGCACTTTGGGTTGGTGAAACGATCTTATCTATGATTCCCCGTAATCTAGCCACTAACACCTTAGATATTATTTTGTAAATGTAGTTGCAGCAGCTTATGGGTCTCAACTGGTTCAAGGTTTCTGCTTGCTTAATCTTTGGAATGAGCACCACCTGTGTTTCATTGATTTGTTTTGGTATGGAGCCTCCTTGAAAGAAATTTTTAACCACAGCACATACATCGTTGCTTATGGTGCTCCAATGGTTCTGATAAAAAAGACCATTTAATCCATCTGGCCCTGGAGCTCTAGAACCATCCATACTAAACGCTGCTTGTTTGATCTCGTCCTCTGTGACTTCTTTCAGGAGATCTGTATTCATTTCTTCAGTGACTCTTTTGGGAACCTCTTTTATACATTCCGCTAAATTAGGTTGCCCGCTGGAAGTGAAAAGCTTGGAGTAGTAGTCTTCTATGAGTCGTAAGATTTCCTCCTGTTCTTGTACCCATCTCCCTTCTGCATCCCTCAACCTATCGATGCGGTTCCTATCTCTCCTTTGAATGGTTGAAGCGTGAAAGAATGCTGTGTTACGGTCTCCCCATTTGAGCCATTTCACTCTAGCTCTTTGAGCCCAATATTTTTCTTCTTGTCTCCATAGTTCTCTAATTCTTTGTTTAGCATTCTCAATTTGGTGCTGCTGTCTTGGGTTGTGATGGGAGTTTTGGAGATTCTGGATTTTACGTTGCAATCTAGTAATCTCCTCGTCGGCTCTTTTGAAGCTCTTGCGGTTCCACTCTTGGAGATTTTTGATGCAGTTGCTGGTTTTTTCCATGAAATTGTTCCAGTCTCCACCTTGTGCCTTGGATGTCCACCCCTTTCTTATGACTTCCTTGCACTCCTCCTTATCGTCCCAGTAGGCCTCGTATCTGAACTGCCTTGGAACCCTCTGATTCGGTTCTATGTTGAGTAATAATGGGCAATGGTCTGAAGATATTGCAGGTAGAGCTATCAGTTTGGCATGGTTGAAGATCTGTCTCCACTTCCAGTTTACTAGAGCTCTGTCTATTCTTTCTCTTGTCACAAAGCCTTCTCTTGGGTTACTGAACCAAGTGAATTTACTGCCTTTGAGTTCCAGGTCCATGAGGTTCTTCTTGTGCACTAGATTCCTGAACTCTTCTATTTGTATGCGTGGTTTGGGGTGCTTGCCGATCTTCTCTTCTTGATGAAGGATGTCATTGAAATCACCTATGAAGCAACTTGGTTCATCCATCAGGTCCTTGGACTCACTAATAGCTTGCCAAGTTCTCCTTCTCTGTTTGAAAATTGGATTGCCATATGTAAAGCAACACTTCCAGTTTGGATTGTTATTGCTCTTTATGTCTGCAATGATATAATTTTGACACCAAGAATAAACTGAAATACTAATTTTTTCATTCCATAAAAGACACAGACCCCCGGACAAGCCCCGGGGTTCTACACAAAAACTATTCTTAAACTGAAGCTTCCTAGCAAACTTCTTTACATTCTTTTCCTTACATCTAGTTTCCATTAAGTAGACTATGGCCGGCTTGTGCTTCTTGCACATATTTTTTAATTCGGACACTGTCGCAGTCGCCGCCATACCGCGACAGTTCCAACTTAGGATAATCATGGTTGGGGTGGGGGCATGTGTGGGCCCGCCTCCTCAGCCTTATAAGTTGGTTCTTGCTCGTCCAAATCCATGTTGTTTCCTTTCTGTGCCACTGCTTTGTTTCGTTTGCTGTTCCTTGACTCTTGGTCATCAGCCCAGTTGGAGTTGGTAAGTGCTTTGATTTCTGAGTGCTCTCTTTTCCTCTTGATCTTCAAATTGTATTGCATACCTATGCTGAGTATTTCTTCCCATATCTTCATGTCCTTGTTAACCTTGTTACTTGCTTCAGATTCTGCAAACTCATCTTCCGGAGCCAATTCAACATAGTAGGTGACTCCATCTTGGTTTTTGTATGCTTGCTTTTTCTCCTGGCTCATTTTTTTCTCCCATTTTCCGGCTTCTTCTCTTGTAGCCCATCTAAGGTTGACGTTGTTCTTGTCCCCTTCTTGGCCCTCTTCATTCTGCCTACCTTCTTTTTCCATTTCCTGTTTCGACGGGCCCGAGAGAGGGTTGGCTGGATGATCATATTGGCAATCTCCTCCTCGTTGGGCCCTTATGGTATCCTGCCCTGGGTGAATTAAATTTATTGGGTATTGAGGTTTACTTAGGCCCTTATCATTTGATTTTCCTTCTATCATTTCTTTGCTTCTGTTATCTTGGACTTGTGGTGAGTTGGGCCTCATCCAGTTTGATGGCCCATCCTGGATCCTAGTTTTCTCCTGAGATATGCCTTCCGGCCCTGTCCACTTCTCTTTTCTTGAAACTTCCTTTCCTCCCATCACACTTCTTCCTTTTATTCCTCGTAAGTTGTGAGCTGCTGTTCCGAGGATGTTCAGGAGGCGTATGTCTCTATCTTCTGGCCATCTTTCTTGTGGCAGTGGGATATCTCCTCTCTGCTCCTCCATCTTTTCGCCGCCTCTTCCATCTGTCTCTTTTATTTTAATCTCTCCAGAAGTGACCTCTATTTCTTCTACTTCTTTTACCCATTGGTTCTTAGGGTCGTTTTCAGTGCTTTTGCTATTGACACCTTCATCCTCCAACGTCTGATCTCCACGCGCTGCTTCGTTCTCCCTGATTTGTTGCTCCAATGCTTCTTCCTCCCTTGGTGAGTGCAGTGGCCTTGCCCTTTCTGTTCCCAGCTCTACGCCATACTTTGGTTTGGTAGGGTCCCAGCATGCCATGGCTTGAGGCTTGTCACAGTTTCTCTTCTCGTGGCCAATGATTCCACACTTGAAGCAGTAGTTGTCCTGTAATCTTTCGTACTGGAAGCTTATCCAAGATTTGGGCTTGTTACCTCTGTTCAACCAGAATCCTGTCTGAAGAGGTTGTGTAATGTTGATGGCTACCCTAAGTCTTAGGAAGTTCCTTTGTAGGGTGCCTTCTTTTATGGGGTCTTCCACTTCTCCCACTATTCCTATCATATCTCCAATGATTTTGGCAGTTTCAGCATTTAATCTTTCTACAGGAAGCCCATGCACCTGTATCCAGAATTCCATAAAGTCGTGGCTGACGTCCAGGATAGACTCCCCATACAACCACCTTTGAAGGTTCATCAGATGTCCCTTGACATTCCACGGACCATTCCTCAGGAATCTATTTCCTGTGCGACTGTCTTTGAAGCTTATGAGAATCTTGTTCCTTCCAACTTCTGAGATGGTAACATCCTTTGGATTGCCCCACATTCCTAGGATCGAGTTCTTTATGGCCTTATACTTCAGCTCTCTGTCTGTGATGATTTTTCCAATTAAGTTGAAACTGTTTGCTTTGAAGCCTGGGCTTGGATGAGAATTGAGGGTGATGGTAGTTCCTTCTATAGGATCTGTACCCATGTTTGGTCTGGTCATGTTTGAGAATTGGAAGGAGATGAGAGGAGAGACTATTATGTTGATAATAGGGACAGTGGTTGATGGTTTAGAGAGAAAGGTGAAGAAGATGAAGGTTTACTATTGGACGGCAGGTCCAAAAGAACAGGAGACTTAGAGAGGTAGAGAAAGAGGGTTGTGGACAAACTATTTAGTATTTTGGTAACTCTCTGACCTTATATGAGTTGATACGCATTATGCTGGATATGTTGAACAGAGATGATCTTGTGTTTGTCTATGTTTGTTTCAGGTAATGTAAGAAACATTGCTAATCTCGATGAATGGGGCGGAAGGAGGTGTATATGATGATTTCGTGAACGAAAAGGGAAGGTTTCAACCTCTTATAAATTGAGTTTCAAGTGAAACAGAACCCAAGGTTCTATGGTTCCTCTCCTGTTGAGAGCATCGTCCCTCCGGATGAGAGAAAACTTTTGCATGTGTTATGGAATATCATTTTTATATCGTTAGTTGAATACACTACAGTGGGCTAAATCTAGTCTAGAATTCGAAGGCAATATGTTCAACTAAAGTCTTAGCTGTACTTTTTTTTTATCATGGAGTCTTAGCTGTACTTAACTCTATTTTATAATATGTCATTGGTTCATTGGCTGTGTTATTATGTTGGGCCTTGACCCATTCCATAAATGAAAAAAAAAGGGTCTATGGACTAAATCAAGCCCATATTATGTTTATGCTTTTGTTATTAATAATCTTATAAATTTAATTTCAGTCCGGTGATAAAAAATATTCAATCCCGAAAAAGGGTTCATGTAAAATTAATAAGAGATAATATTCAATTTAATCCTTGAACTTATATACAAGCCTTAATTTAGTCTTTAAAATTTCAATTGTTTTTATTTAGTTTCTAAACTTTGTGAACATAATTTATGTTAGTCATTGAAACAATTTTCAACGCACAAACGTTAATGAAACACGGTCGAACAGTTGGATGCCACACTAAATTTTATAAAATAATATAGTTTTAGTTTTGGCACTCAAATAATTCAAAAACAATATCATAAATGGTATTTATTAAAATTTTACCTAATAAAATAAGCAATACGATGCCCTTTTTTAATTATTTAAATGCCAAAATCAAAACTGCGTCATTTTACAAGTTTTAACGTGACATTTGATAGTCTATAATAGTGCTTCATTAATGTTTTTATACTAAAAATCATCTCAAAGACTAATATGAGGCACATTTATAAACTTTAGGGATTAAATAAAGGCAATTAAAATTTCAAGGACTAAATTAAAATTCGTGTGTAAGTTCAGAGACCAAATTGAGTAGTAACTCAATTAATAATATTCTGATTGATATCCATGCAGTAGATTTCCATATTGAAAAAAAAAATAAGCATTTTTGCCTGTGAAAGTCACCCCAAAACAATATGCACATACACACATAAGTTAGATAACATATTAGTTCATAATTAATACCTTTTTTTGCAGCATGTGGAAGATGTGAAAAGCTTGCCATATTAACAAGAGATCACTACAAAATTATTGAACGCACAATCTTTAATTACAATTGAAACCATAAGCAGAACCTCTCCAACTTATATAGACAAACAAAGTTTTATCCACATGCGTGCATATACTAAAACATTTGAGTTCTTAATTATTTAATTAATTAGCACATTTATAGCTCTTAGACCAAGTATTTGCAATAATTTAATTTTAATTTTAGTAAATTTATTTGATAAGTAATATATAATGCATGTTGGCAAGTTGGCATAACTATTTATTATTGTGACGTACATACGCATCGGTATTCATTACGAGAAGGGACAATACGATGTTAGACTTAACAACCAAAAGAAAGTGAGATTTAAAAATAAAAAATTGACTTTTATATAATAAAGAAATTATGTACTGAAATATATCTCTTAAAAGATAATACAAATATCATTTTCTTGGAAAATCTGAAAATAACTATTTGAATTAATATTTAATTTGCATGTGATCTTGTGTTATAATACGGACCAATGCTGGTTAGTTACGTCAACAGCTGATGTCAGCTTTACTCTGAGAAAAATACAAAACAAAATCTAGTTGGAGGTGGGAATAATTATTAGATCTAACAACCAACATATATGTACTGGTCAAATCATCCTCAAGTTTATTATTCGGATATTATTAAAGATTTTACTATTCTATTGTAATATTTCAGTGTTATTGATAGTTTATTATTTAATTAAAATATATATGAATTAATGTGAATAAATTAAATAGATATAGATATGTGATAATTAATTTAGTAGCTAATTATATATATATATATATAATATTGTTGTTTATCAAATTTTTATTAATAATCTCATACTCAACTAACAATCTAATTATTTTTATAAGTAATTTAATGGTTTTCTTAGATTTTGAAAAGAAAAATCGAATTAATGTTATATAAGATTTTTACTTTCTTTTGTTGGAAGTGTAGTATATGTAGAAGTAATTGTAAAAAAAAAAAAGTTTTATTTCATACAAAAAAAAAATCATCTCATAGCATGCATCAATGCTAAATTCACCAAATCTAATAATTCTCAAGTGCTAACCTAATTCTGGAAAAAGAGATTGTATATAAATTAATTTTCAGTTCATACCTCCAAGATTTAACATTTCAATAGGTCAGAATTTTAATTTTTCTTAACCTATTTTTTTTTTGTCTATTTTCACTCTTGGTGTTTGTTTTTTGTTTTTTTAATTTCTCACAAGAAGATAATTTTTTTTACGGAAAGAATAGACTAGTATAAAATAAAATAATATTTTCTATGTGAATTGAAAGGTATCAAACTCCAAAAGCAGGTTTCAGAAGAAGAAGAGTAAAGAGAAAGGAGAGAGCAGAGTTGAGAGTGAATAAAATCTCATTGAACTAAAAATTTGAGCCATAAGTTACAGAGAGAGAGAGCATTTATAGACAGTTGGAACCTTCTAGCACAAGGATTAACTGACTTAGCATCCTGCTAGTTCAGCTAGCACCTAACTGCAATCGACTGAAAGCTAACTAACACATATTTCTAGAAGCTTCTGCAAGTACAGCTCAGCAGCAAGCAGAATAACCGAAAAATAGAATAGCTAGCTAATTGAAAGTGGGAAAAGCAGAACTAGTGAGAACTAGTGAGCCCTTTACTTGCTGCTTACTCCACACGACATCTAACATTATCTTTAGTTTCCTTTTCTTTTGCTGCTCATGAAGCAATATAAGAAGGGACACTATCCCCTTACATCATCTCAAGTTTTCTTCTTCTTTCTATTGCTGACGATCCTGATTAATGCTATTGGCTTCCTTGGTAACTGTTTATTGATCATTGATATTAAGCTTGTCTCGAAAGTTAAGAAAGGCTTCTGAGGGTATTCCCTTCGTGAGGATATCTGCTACTTGTACAGCCCCTGGGATATGGCTCACCTAAATTTGTTTATTGTTGACATGATTTCTGACAAAGTGGAGCTCTATCTTGAAATACTTGGATTTGGAGTGAAGTATAGGGTTTGCTGCTAGGAGCATAGCACTCAAGTTGTCATAATAAATTGTTGGTGCTTCAGAGGCAGATTGCTTCAACTCTTCCATCAAATTTCTAATCTAGATTAGCTCAGCCACTGTGTCTGCCATGCTTCTATACTCAACTTCAGTACTAGACCTGGTCACAGCTGTTTGCTTTCTTAAGACCCAGGAGACTAGGTTGGAGCCAACGAATACACAATAGCCACTAGTTGATTTTCTGACATCTGGGTCCCCAGCCCAGTCAGAATCATTGTAGGCAACAATCTTTATAGCTGTGTTCTGATCAGTGTCACTCTTTATATGTAGGCCATAACTTGCTGTGCTACTCAAGTATCTCAACACTCGTTTCACCATTCTCCAATGAGAGTCCAGAGGAGACTGGACAAATTGTGCTAATTTGTTAATACAATAGCAAATTTTACGCCTTGTGATGGTAAGGTACTGTAGGCTTCCAATGACAGACCTGTACAGACCCGGATCATTTGAAGCTTGCTCCTCCAAGGACTGTGATATTAGTTGTGGAAGGGAGTGGAGTGTGACAAGCTGCACATCCTACCATGTCAACTTTCGTCAAGAGCTCGCCAATATACTTCTGCTGCGTGAGGACTAAACCTCCATCTTTTGTCTTGGTTACTTGTATTCCAAGAAAATAGTGCAGATCCCCTAGGTCTTTGAGAGCAAACTTTGAATTTAGCTGCTGTATCACTTCCTGAACACTCTCAGCTGATTCACCAGTTATAATTATGTCATCTACATATACAAGGATATAGGTTTTTATATTGGCAGCATTTCAAATGAACACTGCTACATCTGACTTTGTGGTTGTAAATCTAAGCTCCTTGAGGCCATTAGCAAGCTTACAGTACCACTCTCTTGGAGCATGTTTCAGTCCATAAAGAGCTTTGATGAGCTTACACACTAGTGAAGGATCTCTTTGTTCATAGTCTTTGGTGGCAGTTTCAGTAATGTTGGAATTGTAGGCATTGAGAGTTCATTCATTGAGGGTTCTGAGTTAACTGTGATGGTGTTTTGCTTACAGAGAAACTGATCTTCGAAGAATACAACATTGGGAGTAACTATAGCATTGCCTTGTTGAATAAGGCATTTGTACCCTTTATGTACTGTTCCATAGCCAATGAAAGTGCAGGGGAAGGACCTGAAATCCAACTTATGCTTATTATATGGTCTTTGGTGTGGAAAGCACAGACAACCAAACACACGTAGATTTTCATATGAGGGATTTCTTTCAAATAGCTTTTCTGCTGGGGATACATCATTTAGAACTGGTGTTGGGAGGATATTAATCAACTTTGCAGCAGTACAAAAGGCTTCTCCCCAAAATTTGGTAGGCATAGAGGCTCCAGCTAGTAGGGTGAGTCCCATCTCTACAACATGCCTGTGCTTTCTTTCTACTAATCCATTCTGTTGGTGGACATGAGGGTAGGAGAACCTATGCAGCACTCCCTTTTCCTACAGTGTCTTTGATAGACTAATGTACTCAACAGCATTATCACTTTGTAACATCTTAAATTTAGTGTTTAGTTGCAGTTCCACTGTTTGTTGAAAATTTTCAAAAACTATTTTCAGTTGAGCTCTAGATTTGATTAGATAAAGCCAGGTATATTTTGAAAATGTATCAATAAAGTTGACAAAGTACCAGTTTTCATTATTATCTGACATAGGAGCAAGTCCCCAAATGTCTGAATACACAAGTTCTAAAGGGTGGTTATACAAGGTTTGTGAAGGAGGAAATGGTAATTGGTGGAATTTCCCAATGCAACAAGCTAAGCAATTAATTTTCTCAGGTAAGGCAACAATTTTACAAGCTTTCAGGACTTTAGAGACAACTAAATGGTTGCCATGGCCTAATCTAGCATGCCACTTTACAAGTTCATTCTTGTTTCTTACTGAAGAGGCATAGGCAGCCGGTGTTTGTAGGCTGTGAAGATTAGTAAATCTATAGAGACCTTTGTTTACAGTGCCTTGAAGCACCACTTCCCATATCTCTTTAGTCTTTATACAACACCTATCATCATGTAATTCAAAAAAAAATTTGATTGTCATAGCATAGCTGATGCACACTCATTAAATTCTTGGTAATTTCAGGAACACACAACAGTTTTCTCATGTGCAATAATCTAGAGCTCAAATTAGTCTTGAAACATGATTTTCCAATAAAAGAAATTTGCAAACCTGTGCCATTTCCGATTACAATTTCCTCTTTGACACAATATTCTTCTTTCTCCATCAGATTCTTTGCATCATGTGTCATGTGGTGTATAGTCCCTGAATCAGGATACTAGTTGGGATCTTGCACTGTTGCTGGTGTTGCTACATGTTGCAGAAGTTTGCTTCAGGTTGAGATACCTGATTGTTGCTGTCATTGTAGAATTCTCTTCCATAATCCTCCTTTTCATACTGATCTTCACTATACCTGTACCAACAGGTTCTTGTAGTGTGTCCAACTTTGTTGCATAATTGACACTGTGGCCTATTTTCCCTTGCATTGTACATTCTTTGCCCTCTACTGTATTGACCTCTTCCATTTGCAAATTGTCCATCATTGCTACACTATCCACTACTCATTCCTTCTTGCATCTATCTCCCTTCAGAATAACTCCTTTCTCCTCTGAATGTTCGACCTCCTCTTCCTCTGAATCTGCCTCTGAGGCATCTCCTTGCTTGATAATTTTGATCATAGTTCCTGAACTGTTATATATTAGCTTGCATGAATGCCTCAGGTTTTCTAAATTTTGCAAGCATGCTTTCATGAGCAAGTGATGCGGTGATTTAACAACCATAGACTAACCGGTAAGTGCACCGGGTCGTACCAAGTAATACCTCAGGTGAGTAATGGTCGATCCCACGAGGATTGATGGATCAAGCAACAATGGTTAAATGATTTACTTAGTTAGGCAAGCAGAAAAGGGTTTTGAGATATTCAAAAGGTTTAAATTTGAAAATATCAGAAGAAAGGCACGCAAGTAAATAAGTTGAAAATAAAATATTGGAAAAACAATTAAGGCTTCAGAGTTATCTATTTTTTCTCAGATTAACTTTTCTTACTAACTATTTTAATCATGTAGGGTTTAATTTATGGCAAACTATATGTGACTACACCCTAATTCCTTAGACCTTTCTAGTCTCCTCTAAAATTCATCGACTGCCAATGTCTTGGTCAATTAATTCCAATTAGAGGGTGAAGTTCAAATTCCAGTTTATATGCCACAAAAATTCTAATTACCCAAAAATAAGAGGATTATATGTCACGTATCCTGTTAAATCCAAATAATTAAAATTTAGGAGAAATTGTTTTCAAGCTGTTGTTCAAGTAAAGAGTTTTTCCAAGTTTTACAAGAACTCAAATAGAAAGAGGGTCATACTTCTGTTCCACCCAAATTCATAAGATAAAGAGTGAAAACAATTCTTAAATTATAAATCCATATATGAATTAAAATAGAAAAAGTAATAAAATCAATCTATACAAATAGACAGAGCTTCTAACCTTAACAATGGAGGATTAGTTGCTCATGGTTCAGAGAAAAAACTAGGATTGTGATAAAATGTACAGAGTTCCAATCTGATGGAATGTAAATTGGTATAGAATTCCCTAATGGAATCCCCTTTTTTATAACTAATCCTAATTAATTTAAAATCTAATTATCTAAAATTAAAAATAATATCTTTTCCTAAAAAATAAGATTTGAATTTAAATCAAAATAATCAACAGGTCTTCAGTTGATGGGTGGGGACCACATGTTTTGTCCATTCTGCATCGTCTAATCTGTGTTTTCTGGGCTGAAAACTCGGTCAAAACAGCCCAGAAATCGCCCCTAGCATTTTTCTGCATTTTCTGCACGTGGCGTATGTCACGTGTACGCGTCAGTCATGCGTACGCATCGATGGTCTTTTTCGCAAGTCACGCGGACGCGTCGGTCACGCGCACGCGTTGCTATGCAAATCTTCAAATCACGCGTACGCGTCAGTCACGCGCACACGTCGCCATGGAAAGCTCCAATCACGTGTACACGTCAGTCACACATATGCGTCGCTCTTCGCTGCCATATCCTTTGATTTTTGTGCTACAGAAACTCCATCAAATCCAGTCGAATGCTACCTAAAATAAATAAATTTGCAAAAGACTCAAAGTAGCATCCATATTAGCTAAAAGATAATTAATTCTTTATTAAACTCAACAAATTAGATGCAAATTCACTAGAAAAAGATAAAAAAGATGCTCACGCATCAGCAAGCAACAGTGCCTCTAATTCTGCCACAGTTATGCTTTCAGATCTAGCAAGTACTGATGTATATACTGAAGAATACTCCTCAGTCAAGCCATGCAAAATTGCATTAACATGATCACTTTTCTTCACTAATTCACCTACAAAGGCCAATGCATCAATCATACCTTTGATCATCAAGACATATTCAGTAACCAATCCTCTAATTTGGTGAGTGCTAAGCTTGTTTTTCAATTGCATCACCTTAGCTTTGATCTGTGAGGAGAAATGATCTTCCAATCTCTTCCATACTTGATGTGTATACACGCAGCCTACCATTCTTGTAGTGAAAGGTTTGCTCATAAAAGCCAATAACCAAGACTTAAGGAGTGCATCTTGCCGTTTCTATTGTTGATAATCTGGATTAATTGCTGTGTCTGTACCATTCTCCGAAGCTGCAAATTGCTGAAAAATTTCTCTTCCTGTGACGTGACTTAGCATATCATTTCCTTCTATAGTTGAGATTGCTTGATCCTTCCACTGCAAGAAGTTGTCCTCATCCAGTTTCAAGGAGATTGGTGTTGCAACGAAACTTTGTGCCATTGCTGATTGAACGGCTTGTAGTTATTTGTGGTGTATTGAATGCTGTGAAGCCAATGGCTCTGATACCATGAAAGATACCAGACCCTAGAGGCAGGTTTCAGAAGAAGAAGAGTAAAGAGAAAGGAGAGAGCAGAGTTAAGAGTGAATGGAATCTCACTGAACTGAAAACTTAAGCCGCAAGTTACAGAGAGGAAGAGCATTTATAGACAGTTGAAACCTTCTAGCACAAAGACTAACTAAATCCTGCCAGCTCAGCTAGTACCTAACTACAACCGACTGAAAGTTAACTAACACACATTTCTAAAAGCTTCTGCAAGTACAGCTCAACAGCAAGTAGAATAATTAAAAAAAAAAAAACAGCAAGTAGAATAACAAAAAAAAAAAAAAGAATAGCTAGCTAACTGAAAGTGAGAAAGACAGAACTAGTGAGCCCTTTGCTTGCTACTTGCTCCACATGACCTCTAACATGAACGATGTGGAAAAATACGAAGTTTTCAATTAAGAAGAATAATGTTAGATACCGATAGTTTCTTTTTTCTTTTTTTTTTTTATCGACGAGTGATAGGAGGTGAGTAGGTTTTGTGATTTATAGTAATTAATTAGTTATTATTAGTATTTTTAATGGTGTGAGATTATGTTATCTGATTGTGTAAAATTATTTACTTTTCTTTTACTGGTTAAATGTTGGCCAAATTTTAATAAAAATACTGACCTTTTATATATAATGTGATAATATTAGAAAAACAGAAAAAAAACTAAAATTTTTCTTATTTAGTATTCATTAATTATTGTTGTAATAATTAATAAATATTAAATAAGATAAATTATGACTATTTTTTATTAATTTATTTTGATTATCAAATATTTTTGTTTCTAAATAATAATTAAATTTTTTATATCATGAATATTTAAAACACGTATCAATCCAATTACTATTAAAATAAATACATTAATAACAACGTAAAAAAATCATACAATTATTTTATTTATATATTTAGTTAACCATTTAAATAAGTTGAATTCTCCTAAATCTCTTTAAAATAAGTAAATAACATATAATTTATTCTTTATAACATGTCAATTTTTTATTGGATGATATCTTAATCATAATTTAAATATTTTATAACTAAATTATTATATTTTATAACTAAATTATTA
>NC_029776.3:80887362-80936862 GCF_000817695.3 Arachis duranensis
ACTCCTATTTATTAGAGAAGTATATACACTAACAACTATTAATTATATTTAGTCGTACAAGTTAGTGTATAAATCCTGTTAATTTTGTAACACACTTTTCTTGTTTATCGCTCACACACACACACACATATATATATAAAGTAAATTATATATAGTTGTGTCTATTTATTGTTATTGTTGTTACCGTTTTCACATTCTAATAAATGCTGCTTTAATTTATTTTGAACGTGAAAGATACATAAAAATTGATAGTTTACGGAGAAAAGTTAAAAAATATTATGGTACACATCATCATTAGAAAGGAAAATGAGAGGATCAAGACAGCACACTTAGCGACTGTCCTAGGACCAATAGATGTTAGATACCAGAGTTAATACTTAATAAGAATAAAATAATATAATCAAAATTTGTGGATGAAAAATAGATAAAATCAAACAAAAATATAGATAATAATAAAAATAATATGATAAAATGATAAAATTATGATATCTCACAATACTTAAAAAAGTTTATAATATTTTTTTATATATTATGAAAATTTATGTAAAAAAAATATACATATGAAAAGTTTTATTATTTTTTTTTTAAATTTTGCTTACTAGTTCTCTGTAAAATATGGCATCTATTAATAAATGTCGTAACTCTCTGTATATAGTATTTTGTGAAAGTATATTTAATTTATAAGTTGATCAAAATTATACATAAATTATATAAGTGTGTACTAGAATTTTTTTTTATATTTATCTTTATCAAATTGTATGACAAATTGATAAATATTAACTTACGTAACAATTCATTTTTTGATTAAATCAAAGATCGCAACTAAACTAACTTTTAAGTTATAAATTTTGACTAAAATTTTAATTATACAAATTAGACAACTTGCAAGTAATTTTATGAGTCTTTTAATTTAATAAAAATTATTTACGTCATACTTGATTCTAGACCAAATTTAAATTGTATAATATTCTTTAATTTTCTTAAAATTTTTATTATACTTCATTTGCATCACTTGTAACCTCTAGTTATTTTTATTGACTTCAAATAAAAAAAAATTAAAAATAAACATTCAAATATAAAATTTTTATTATAATACTACATATCCAATTTTTTTTATTTATAATTAATATTATTTTAAATTTTATTTTTTTAATTTAATTTTATTTAATTCATAAAAAAATTTTAAATATGTCATATTATTTTATATATATTCTTTCCACGCATTGTGCTCATGAGACATAAATGTAAGGAAGAAAAAATATAATAAAATATTAAAGAATAGTGCCTATAGCCGCTATAGGTTCTTAAAAGGTATTACCAATATCTCTAACTTTTAATAATTGCATCTAGATGATGGGGTTTTTTGGATTGTCTACTATATTTTTTAGTTTATTATCATAAATCTAAATTTTATTTAAAACTTTATTATTGGCCAATAAATTATTATATACACCAGACAAATTTTAAACTTTTAACGTTATTTACTTAAACGAACAAGTAAATTAACTTTTTGATTAATTTAAAATTAATTTAATAGGAATTTGTTTATATACAAATAAAATAAATAATTTATTTAGTAATATACATAATTTTTAGACTATTTACGAATTTAAATCCTAAAATCATCTCAGATATATAATGGTTTTAAAATGAATAAATACATATTTCGAATGTACTACATTTAAAATATGAAAAAAAAAATTGAATGCATATTGCATAGCATTTGAGATGTATGTATTTTAGATATGAAAAGATTTAGATAATTACATCCAAAATCAATATATTTTGTTACAATTTGAGTTCTTATCGATTTGCTTTTTATTTTTTTATTTAATCCAATTGAGTTGCGGTTAATTTACACTTAAACGTGTTTATTTTCTATTTTTAAAATATGATATATTTTAATTTATTAGTTATTTAATATATCAATAATTAACTGTGATGATATAAATTTCCAAAAATAAGTAATTAGTAACTGCTATATCCTCAATCATAATTAGCCGTGAATAAGTGAATAACACATTCAGTTTGATCAACTCGGTTACGTTTTCTTAGTTATTCCAATTTGTTAAGAGGGTTATCTAAAATTGTAAGTAGATTTTGGACGAGATCTTTTGTATTGGTCGGAGCTGTTGTGTTCGATTTGATGATGGTGGTTAGAGCCGTCGTGTCCAATTTATTGGACTTGGTGGTGCTGCTGATCCTTCGTCATCAGAGGGTGGTGGCACCTACAAGGGACTCCGATACTTAAGTTAGCAAGGGTATTAAGGAGGTTTTTAGTAGAATCAGAGTATGAGTTATACCTGGGTGCTCCAGTGTATTTATAATGGTGTGGAGTGACCTTTCTGGAGATAAGGTAGTTATCTTATCTTATCTTTGAGTAGAGTTATCTTCATCTTTAAGGGAATCGCCCTTATCTTCCTAGACTTGGGCTGCCTTTGGACTTGGGTCGTGTTCCTCTATTTGGATCCCTTTTGGCCTCTTCTGGTGCTTTGGCCGAACTTTTTGAGAAGAGGTCGGATAATCTTGACCTGAAGAGGTCGGTCGACTTGTCGTCAATCAGCCCGGGTCATACAGCTCGACCCAGGGTATGAACAGTGCCCTTGCTCGAGCGTGGTCTTTCCTTTGAGGTTGTGTCCTTTCAGACTTTTACCTTTTCCTGGAGAAGTCGAACATTCTTTGTTAGGCCCGCTTGTAGAACTCATATTAGTGGCTTTGAATGCGGAACGTTTCTTTTTATTTATTGCGCGCGTTTTGCACTTTCTTGGAAACGTGTGGGGTTTAAAAACCTATTAACTTCTCCCTTCGTCGTTACTTTTGCCTCCCACTTTCTCATTTCATTTTGAATTTCACCAAAGCTTTCCCTTTTCCATTTCTCTTTCTCTTGCTTGCTATAACTTCCCCCTTTCTCTTTGCCTCTCTGTTTCGTCTGTGACTCTTCGTTTCTCTTGCTCCCAAGTTTTCACGTCTTCGTGCTCTCCTTGCTTTCGGAAGTGATCATTGGTGTGGGCTCGCCATTTGCTTCCTTCTTCATCGCCTTCTTACTTTATAGGTTAGTCATTTTTCCTTCCTTTCTTTCCGCG
Source organism: Arachis duranensis (assembly GCF_000817695.3). Taxonomy (NCBI): domain Eukaryota; kingdom Viridiplantae; phylum Streptophyta; class Magnoliopsida; order Fabales; family Fabaceae; genus Arachis; species Arachis duranensis. The sequence goes on from NC_029776.3 coordinate 80,890,446, forward strand.
CTATTTCATGCTTGAAAAGTTTTGATCTTGCTTGGTTTCGTGTTAGAAAGCTTGAATCTTTTCTGCGTTTGTCGTGCATCTGTGTGCTCTGAAGGTTTCTTCGATGAATCATTATTTTATTAGAAAAGGATCTTGATCTTCTTCTGTTTGTATTTTGAAGTAGTGAACCTATTTGATTCTGAAAAAGGTTGCGTCTTTGATGATTTTCACTTTGCATGTTTGATGTCGATAGTTCCTTTTGCTGATAAACTCTTTGATTTGTCTATTTTTGATGACTTTTTGATTTGTGACTTTCTTTTCAGAGTGTTGCTTTGTTGAAAGAGGGTTATTTTCTTGTTGAGAAATGTCGAGACATAGACTTGTAGATTTTTCCCGAGTCTTTAATCTGTTACTGTCTCCAAAGGATGTCCCTGGACCTTGGTGTGAGTCCTGAGGTCTCCTTTTGCTGTTGTATGCTTTAGTCTGAGTTGTATCCATATTTGTCCGAGCTGGTTTCTTGATTTGTCCGAGTTATTTTGGTTAGTAACCCATTTTTCTTTTTCTTACTGTAGGACTAGTTGACTGGTGCAGTATTTTACAACCCACAAACTAACCGGCAAGTGCACCAGGTCGTACCAAGTAATACCTTACGTGAGTAAGGGTCAATCCCACGAGGATTGATAGATTAAGCAACAATAGTGTTTGCTAGGCTTAGTTAGACAAACAGAAAATAGTATTTGGAAGTTCAAAAGCATTAACAGTAAATTTAGAATATTAAAGATAGGTAGATAAATAAGTTGGGAATAAAATATTGAGAAGGCAGTTAAGGCTTCAGAGTTATCTATTTTTTCGGATTTACTTTTCTTACTAACTATTTTAATTATGCAGGATTTAATTTATGGCAAACTGTATGTGACTAGACCCTAATTCCTTAGACCTTCCTAATCTCCTCTAAAATTCATTAACTGCCAATTTCTTGGTCAATTAATTCCAATTAGAGGGTGATAATCAATTTCTAGTTTATATGCCACAAAAACTCTAATTACCCAAAAATAAGAGGATTATATGTCACGTATCCTGTTAAATCCAAATAATTAAAATTTAGGAGAAATTATTTTCAAGCTGTTATTCAAGTAAAGAGCTTTTCCAAGTTTTACAAGAACTCAAATAGAAAGAGGGTCATACTTCCGTTCTACCCAAATTCATAAGATAAGGAGCGAAAATAAATCTTAAATTATAAATCCACACATGAATTAAAATAGAAAAAGCAATAAAATCAATCCATACAAATAGACAGAGCTCCTAACTTAACAATGGAGGATTAGTTGCTCATGGAATGCGGAATGTAAATTTGTATAGAATTCCCTAATGGAATTCCCCTAATAGAATCTCTATAGAAGAGAAGTCTCCTCTTTTTATAACTAATCCTAATTAATTTAAAATCTAATTTCTAAAATTAAAATAATATCTTTTCCTATTTTAAAATCAAATTTGAATTTAAATCAGAATTAACTAACTACTCCGCGTCTTGTAACGTGGGGACCACTTGATTTCACTGGATCTGTGCCTAACTTGGGTGCTAAAATATGGCCCAAAAATCATCCCTCAGCATTTTCTGCACGTGGCGCATGTCACGCGTACGCGTCAATTACGCGTACGCGTCAATGGCCTTTTTCGCGAGTCACACGGACGCGTCGGTCACGCGGACGCGTCGCTAAGCAAATCTTCAAATCACGCGTACGCGTCGGTCACGCGCACGCGTAGCCATGGATACCTCCAAAGCACGTGCACGCGTCAGGCACACGTGCGCGTCCCTCCTCGCAGCCATCTCCTTTGTTTCTTGTGCTGTAGAAACTCCATCAAATCCAGCTGAATGCTACCTAAAATAAATAGTATTGCACAAAACTCAAAATAGCATCCATAGTGGCTGAAATATAATAAATTCTTGATTAAACTCAACAAATTAGATGCAAATTCATTAGAAAAAGATAGGAAAGATGCTCACGCATCATTGACCCATGTCTTCTCGCAAAAATATTGTCGAGACATCCTCCAAAGTCTCTGAGGGCATGTCTGACTGGCTGGACTCCCTCGTCCTGATGTGCGTTTTGGTGGTTAACTCTGAATACTGTGCAGAGCTTAGAAAACATCACATGATCTGTAGTAATAGGGATCAGGAGAAGAACTATGAGTTGGTAGCACCTGACTTCGATGAGAGGGTTTGATTTCCTTCTCTGACCCAGGGAGAACGCCCCTTCTTTTATGCTTATGATTACTTTTTTAGCCAAATGAACATTACCCTTCCTTTTACCTCTTTTGAGACCGATTTGCTGTGGTCATGTAATGTAGCTCCATCCCAGCTCCATCCGAACTCCTGGGGCTTTATTAAGATCTTTCAGCTGCTGTGCCAAGAATTGGATGTCAAGCCTTCTCAAACTCTCTTTCTTTACCTTTTTGTTTTGACCAAACCTGGGACTTCCAAAAAGAAAGCTTCTTGGATATCTTTCCGGTCTGCCCAAGGAAAGAAAGTGTTTTCTATGTATGACGAGTCCTTTAGGGACTTTAAGAACTATTTTTTTAAGGTTCGAGCTGTTGAGGGAGCTCGACCATTTTTTTTAGAATCGAATAATGAACCTGCCTTCTCCATATGCTGGCAAAAGAATGTTGTGGTGTCTAGATATTCGTGGGTGATGCTTGATGAGGTCGAGCAGGCTTTTGTAAGTGTGTTGGAGGAGATTTGGGGACAACCCCCCATCTCGACACAAAGAAATTCTTAGGGGACCCCTCCCTTCTCCGAAGCGAGCTGGGTAGTGATCGACTTCTTTTTTCTTTGATTTGTTTACTTGCTTTTGTTTCTTTTCTTCCAGTTTTGTAACTTGGTTTTTACTGTGTTTTTTAGAGATGGTTAAGAACAATGATTCCATAAAGGCCTTTAAGAAGACGAGAAAAGCTACGGCTGTCCAAAATATCTCGGCCAAGGCCACTGAGGAAGGATCCTCTCAGGTCCCTCCTAAGAAGCCGACCTCGAGCACTTCTGGGCCGAGGAGGGTGATCCCTACTCCCCCGGTTCATTTGGTTGATCCTCCCCAAACTTCTGCTGCTACCTCTTCTCCCACTACCGGCCCTCTTCTAAAAAGACAAAGGACTGTTGAACCTTTTAATTTGGACGCCCCTGATTTTGATGCTGTGGGGTTTGTTGATCATCAAATTGCTCCTTATGGTATTGTTCCTACTGATGATGTATCCATTCTTTGTCATCTGGACTTCATTACCCGAAGCAGCATTAAGATGGCACACATAGGAGCAGCCTTATTCCAAACTGCCCAAGATCTTCCTATTCATGCGACAAAGACTTTTAAGGAGGATGCCAAATCAGAATTTGACAGGATTAAGGGGTTGAAGGAGGAACTTGAGAAAAAGGTGGAAAAGTTGGAGAAGGAGTTGGAAGGTGAGAAGACTCAGGCTACTACTGCGGTAGCTTTTGCAAATCTGGTTGAGGAGATGGCGCAGAAGTAAAAGGAGGGCTATATCTGGACATATAGTGAGATGATAGAGCTCAGGAAGCGGTTGGAATCTGCTCGATCTGATTATGCTGAGCTTCAGGGCCATCTCGTGGGCAGTGTGACTTCTGCCTATGAGAATTTAAAGGATCAGGTCCAAGTTCTTGCTCCTAAGCTCGACCTGTCTCTCTTCAGTTTGGATAATATTGTGAAAAATGGGAAGATCGTCCCTGCTCCAGATGAAGATGATGATGATGTAGATCCACCTCCTGCACCATCCACCAAGGCTTCTGTTGCCCCGACTTCCCCAGCTCCTGCATCTAAGGTCGGTCGTCCCGAGTCTGATCCTGATGTTCAGATTCTGACTCGGCCGGATGGAACAGTTGATGCCATCCCTCTTGCGACTTGTCCTCCTTCACCTCGGGATGCCGCCACTGAGGAACCTTTGAATCCTTTGTAATTTCTATTTTGGTATTTTATGGCCCGGTTTGTGGGTCCTTGAAATTCAGGATTTTTATAACTTGTAGTTCTTTTGACATTTTAGTTGCTTTTGAGCTCTTGAGGTCCTTTTTTCAGGTAGCCTTCTTGAGTCTTTATAGTAGCTTTTGCTTTTCTTCTTGATGTGTTTGTTTGCAATATTTCCAGAACTTTCCTAGGAATCTTAAGAGTGCTGGAGCTTTTTTCTGTCCGACCTCTTTTTGATTGCCTTTGTGTTTGTTTATTTTCTGCTTTGGTCGAAGTGAACTTTTGAGGCTAGCCTTGTTCGATTGTTCTTCTTAGCATTCTCATAGAACACTTGTGAAGATTTTGGGTGAGGTCGTGGCTTTCTTTGGGTCGAGCTGTATCCTTTCTAGCGCACGCCTTCTGTCGGTCGACTCCTTTCGTTGAATCTTTCGAGTTATTTCTAGTAATCTATTTTTAGTTGGACCTCGCCGGGTCTCTTTTTATGGATTTACTTTTTATAACTCTGTCACTTTTGATCGGCTTGGGCCAACTTCTTCATGTCGGTCCCTTCTAAGTTATTTCTAGTAATCCACTTTTGATAAGGGCTGATCAGGCCTCTTTCTATGGATTACTTTTTATAACTTTGTCGCTTTGATTAGTTGGGTCCGACTTCTTCATATCGGTCCATCCTAAGTTATTTTTAGCGATCCATTTTTTCTCAGACCTCGTCAGGCCTCTTTCTATGGATCACTTTTTTATAACTTTTTTTGTTGCTTTGGTCAATTGGTCCGACTTATTCATGTCGGTCCGTCCCAAGGTCGATTGGTCTAACTTCTTCATGTCGGTCTGCCTCAAGTTATTTCTAGTAATCCATTTTTTAGTCAGGGTTGGCTAGGCCTCAGCTTATGGATTACTTTTTATAAATTTGTCGATTTTGTCACGATCGGACGGTGAATTTGATCTTCAGCTTTTGTCTTGATCGAGCAGTGAATTTGGTTTTTACTTTTTACCGATCTTTATTGAAATTAGACGATGAATTCGGTTTTCATCGTGGTCGGGCGGTGAATTTGATTTTTACCTAAGAGTGCACCTTTGGCCTAAGATCCTTTATTACTTCCTAACTATAATACCTTCTTAGGTTGCAAGCGTGCCATGACCTTGGTAGCTCTCGCCCCTCGAGTTTGGACACCCTGTAGTAGCCTTTCCCCAGTATCTCTATGACTCGGTAGGGTCCTTTCTAGTTAGCCGCCAGTTTTCCCTCTCCAGGTCGACTTGTTCCGATATCATTTCGGATTAGGATGAGGTCGTTGTTGACGAAATTTCGCTGTACTACCTTTCGATTGTATCTTAAGGCGATTTGACGTTTTAACACCTCTTCCCTGATCCGAGCTCTTTCTCGAATTTCTGGGAGTAAGTCGAGCTCTTCTTTTTGAAGTTGAGAATTGGCCTCTTCACTATAGAGGATCGTTCTGGGAGATCTTTCTTTGACTTCCACTGGGATCATTGCCTCCATTCTGTAAGCTAGTCGGAAAGGTGATTCTCTGGTCGTGGAGTGTGGGATTGTCCGATATGCCCATAGGACTTGTAGTAGCTCTTCAGCCCAGGCTCCCTTTGCATCCTGTAATCTCCGTTTTAGCCTACCTAATATAACTTTATTGGCGGCTTCTGCCTGTCCATTAGCCTGGGGTGTTCTACGGACGTGAATTGGTGCTTTATGTTTAAGTCGGCCACCAATTTTCTAAACCATGCGTCTGTAAATTGAGTGCCATTATCTGTGGTAATGGAATAAGAAACCCCACACCTTGTGACAATGTTTCTGTATAGGAATTTTCGACTTCTTTGAGCAGTGGCATTAGCTAGGAGCTCTGCTTCAATCCATTTTATGAAATAGTCTACCCCTACGATGAGGAACTTGACTTGTCCTGACCCTTGAGGGAAGGGTCCGAGGAGGTCGAGTCCCCATTTTGTAAATGGTCAGGGTGAGGTTACACTGATGAGTTCCTCTGGTGGGGCGATGTGAAAATTAGCATGTTTCTGACATGGTGGACATGTCTTTACGAACTCTGGTGCTCCGAGATGGTTGCCACAGATGCCACTGTGTACTTCTTCTAAAACTTCTTTTGTGTTGGAGGTCGGCACACATTTTAACAGCGGTGTTGAAATCTCTCTCGTATTTGGCCTGATTGTTTGAAGCAGGAAACTCAAATTTGAGGGAGAGTTCAATTTGGGTTCCCTGATCGCTTTTTATTATCACACCTGCGCCACTTTCCGTTTTGTTTGAAGAACCGTCTACCTAGAGATTTCATTCTGTGGGAGTTCCTAGAATGTCAGTGTACTCAGCAATGAAGTGGGCCAAATATTGGGACTTTATGGTCGTCCGAGTTTTGTATATAAGGTCGAACTCAGATAGCTCGACTGCCCATTGTAGAATTCTTCCAGCTAGGTCTGTCTTTTGGAGAATGCTTTTCACGGGCTGATTAGTCCGAACCTTGATGGTGTGAGATTGAAAGTAGGGGCGAAGTCGTCGAGAAGTTAGTATGAGGGCGTAGGCGAACTTCTCTATCTTTTGATAGTTCAATTCTGCCCCCTATAGAGATTTGCTAACGAAGTAGATGGGTTGTTGCCTAGTTTCGTCTTCTCTGACCAGTGCTGATGCTATTGCCCGGCTTCCTACTGCGAGGTACAATACAAGTGGTTCTCCTTTCCGTGGTCGAGTTAGAATAGGTGGTTGTCCCAAGAACCTTTTGAAATCCTGGAAAGCTTGTTCGCACTCAACTGTCCATTCAAACCTCTTTCCTTTCCTTAGGGTGGCATAGAAGGAGAGAGATCTTATGGCTGATCCGGCTAGAAACCTAGACAAGGCTGTCAGTCTCCCGTTGAGTTATTGTACCTCTTTGACACAGGTCGGACTCTTTATGTCAAGTATGACCCAGCATTTATCCGAATTCGCATCAATTCCTCGTTGTGTTAACATGAAACCCAGGAATTTGTCCGCTTCTACTGCGAAGGTGTACTTTGCGGGATTAAGTCACATGCCATGCTCTCTTATGGTGTCGAACACTTTGGTGAGGTCGAGTAGTAATAATTTCTCACTTTGTGTTTTCACCAACTTGTCGTCCACATATACCACCATGAGTTTTCCGATATGGTCTGCGAAGACTTTGTTCATTAATCTTTGGTAAGTAGCTCCTGCATTTTTTAGTCTGAATGGCATGATGACGTAACAATAATTTGCTTTTGGGGTGAAGAATGATGTCTTCTCTTGATCAGGGGGATACATCAGGATTTGATTATATCCCAAATAAGTGTCCATGAAAGAGAGGTACTTGTATCCGGAGGAGGCATCTACTAAAGTGTCGATATTTGGGAGTGGATAGGGATCCTTTGGGCAGGCTTTGTTGAGATTAGTGTAGTCGGTGCACATCCGCCACTTCCCATTTGACTTTTTCACTAAAACAACATTGGCTAGCCATAATGGGTACTTGACCTCTCTTATGAACCCTGCCTGTAGTAGAGCCTGCACCTGTTCTTTCACAGCTTGGGATCTTTCTAGTCCAAGCTTCCTATGCTTTTGCTGTACTGGCCGAGATCCTGGGTATACTGCCAGCTTATGGCACATTAATTTGGGGTCTATGCCCGGCATGTCTGCGGCTTTCCAAGCAAAGAGGTCGGCATTATCCCTTAGGAACTGTATTAGAGGGCCTTTTGTGTCTTGTTTCAAAGTTGCCCCAATGTTTGTTGTTTTGTCCGGGGTGTCTCCATTCTGGACTTCTTCGATTTCACCCTTAGGTTGTGGGCGAAGTTCTTCCCGACCTCGAACTCCCCCGAGCTCGACAGTGTGGATTTCTTCCCCTTTGCCTCTAAGGTTCAGACATTCATTGTAATAGTGGTGCGCTGTTTTCTGATCTCCTTTTATCGTAGCAATCCTTCTGGAGTTGGAAATTTCATGCATAGATGTGGAGTTGAAACTATTGCTGCGAGCTGATTCAATGTTGTTCGACCTATTAGGGCGTTGTAAGCTGAGCTTACATCGACTACAATGTAGTCTTTGTTGAGTGTCCTTGATCGGGTTCCTTTTCCGAAGGTTGTCTGTAGTGAGATGTATCCCAGCAGTTGGATTGGAATGTCTCCTAGTCCAAACAAGCTGTTTGGATATGCTCTGAGTTCTTTCTCTTGTAGGCCGAGTTTATCGAAAGCCAGTTTAAACAAGATGTCCGCCGAACTTCCTTGGTCCACCAGTGCGCAGTGGAGGTTAGCATTGGCCAATATGACAATGATGAACATAGGATCGTCGTGTCACGGGATGATGCCTGCCGTGTCCACTTGGGAGAAAGTAATAGTAGGAAGGTTAGGTGATCCTTCTCCTCCCTCGACATGATATATTTCTTTAAGGTGCCTTTTATGAGATGATTTTGAGATCTCCCCTCCTGCAAATCATCCGTTTATCATGTGAACGTGCCTCTCCGAGGTGCGAGGTGGTCATTCTCCTCGTCCAACCTCTTCGTCCCTTCTTCTTTTTCGGGGCTCATCCGATTTGTTGGCTAAATACTGATCTAGTCGTCCTTCTCTTACCAATTTCTCAATAACATGTTTTAAGTCAAAACACTCATTGGTAGGATGTCCATAGATTCGGTGATATTCACAGTATTCTGTCCGATTTCCTCCTCCTTTCTTGCTTTTAACTGGACGAGATGGTGGGATCTTCTCGGTATGGCATACTTCTCGGTAAACATCCACAAGAAACACCCGAAGGAGGGGTGTAATTGTTGTATTTTTTAGGCTTCTTGCTGTATTGATCTTCTTTTTTCTTGGATTCTTTATCCTTATCTCGGGAGGAGTAGGAGAATCCGGATTTTGAGGTCTCTCATAGTCAAGAGTTTTCCTCCATGTTAATGTACTTTTTGGCTCGTTCCTGCACTTCATTTAGAGATGTTGGATGTTTCTTTGATATGGAGTGACTAAAGGGTCCTTCTCGCAGGCCATTGATGAGACCCATAATGGCTGCTTCTATTGGTAGACTTTGTATGTCCAGGCATGCTTTGTTGAATCTTTCCATGTAGCTTTGAAGACTCTCCTGATCTTCTTGCTTGATTCCTAATAGGCTCAGAGCGTATTTGGCTTTGTCCTTCTCTATAGAGAATCTAGCAAGAAATTTTTTGGCTAAGTGATCAAAACTTGTGATGGATCTGGGAGGCAGAGTGTCAAACCACTTAATTGTCGTCTTTGTTAAGGTAGTCGGGAAGGCTTTGCAACGAATAGCGCCTAAGGCGTCAGTGATATACATTCTGCTTATGAAATTATTGAGGTGATGGTTGGATCTGATGTGCCATCGTACAACGTCATATCGGGAGCTTTGAAGTCCTTTGGGACTTTGGCTTTCATGATCTCTTTAGTGAATGGGTCTTGATCTTTGTGGGGGCATTCTTCATGACTGGATCGAGTAGTCTTGGTTTTGAGTTCGACTTCGAGCTTTAGGAGCTTGTCCTCTATCTCTCGGCGTCGCCTAGTTTCCCTCCGAAGATTCCTCTCGACTTCTCGTTGATGTTTGGTCTCTTTTTCGAGCTGTTTGAGGCGATCTTGTTGAGCTTGAAGTGCCTCCATGATTTCTGTACTTGATGAATTCTTGTCTTTATTTGGTTGAGATGCATCTTTAGGTGTAGCGTCCGTGCTCTTATGCGGCGTCCTGTTCTCTAGATCAGAGTCGTGGTCGTTGTCAAGGTTGTCCGCCATGATGAGGGAATGACTTCCAGGTTCCCCGGCAACAGCGCCAATGTTCCGAGGGTTACCTGAAACTGTAGGTCGATCTCGGACGAGATCTTCTGTATTGGTCGGAGCTGTTGTGTCCGACTTGATGATGGTGGCCGGAGCCGCCGTGTCCGACTTGTTGGACTTGGTGGTGGTGCTGATCCTTCGTCACCGGAAGGTGGTGGTACCTACAAGGAACTTCGTTGCTTAAGTTAGTAAGGGTATTAAGCAGGTTTTTAGTAAAATCAGAATATGCGTTATACCTGGGTGCTCTAGTGTATTTATAATGGTGTGGAGTGACCTTTCTGAAGATAAGGTAGTTATCTTATCTTATCTTTGAGTAGAGTTATCTTCATCTTTAAGGGAACCACCCTTATCTTCCTAGGCTTGGGCTGCCTTTGAACTTGGGTCATGTTCTTCTATTTAGGCCCTTTTTTTAGGCTCCTCTGATGCTTTGGTCGAACTCTTTGAGAAGAGGTTGGATAATCCTAACCTAAAGAGGTCGATCGACATGTCGTCAATCAGCTCAGGTCATACAGCTCGATCCAGGGTATGAACACAACTCATAATTTACACACGTTTATTTGATTAAATTAAATCATTAATTTAAATTATATTTATCTAAAATTTATATTAAAAATTTATAATTTAAAAATTTTACACTTTTTTACATAAAAATAAAATTTATGCCTTTTTTTATATATAAACAAAAATTTTAATTTCAACTAAGATCTAAATCGTAACAAATTATATAAATTTTGAAGGTAAACATTTAAATTTGTATTTCTCAAAAGTTGTGACTCTAAGATGAATAATCACATATATGAGATGCATTGATACGTTTATTTTGGTCAGCATGCATGTCACATCTCGGTTGATTCCGAGATAAAGTAAACATATGGGGTTAATCTTTCCTGTATGTATATATAATGTATCTGAGGTGTGATTAAGTATTAACATATATGGTTGGCTTTATAGGACTTTGGCCTTATTTTATAAGATTAGAAGAATAAAAAATTTTTATAATTAATAGGGTCAAATTTTTAAAAAGGTTTTAGAGTTCAAAGTTATTATAGGCTGAAAATTTTAAAATTAATCTACGGATCACTTAATTTTTTTATATTCTCTATTTCAATAACACATATAAAATTTATTAAAAATTATTTAATTTGTTCTATTTCTTTATATTTTTATATGTAAAAAATAAAAAAATAATAAAAATAAATATTAATAATGGACATTAATCATATTAAAAGAATAAAAACTGTACAACATAAGCTATAAATGACTGGCAAATCTTTCTTTTATTACTTTTATCAAATTTATAATTTTCGTTTTAAGTATATAGATCAATTATTTAAGAATAATGCTAGAAAACCAAAAAGTATTAGTAAAAAACTAGCCAAACATCTTTGGATGAATTCAAAATCTCTACGAGTTAATATATATGGATATTTTTTCTGCGAAATATCAGAATGTTTCTTTCTCATACTAAATGAATGTTCTTTTATATTTTTTTCGAATTTTTTTGTATTACAAATGCGAATGTCTCTATTTTTTTAAGAATTTCATAATTTTTTTAAATTTTATAGATATTTAATTATTTTTACTAAAACTAACTGAATATTTTTTTTGTTAAGTATTAGCAGGATTTATTTTTTCATATTAAATGAATGTTTTTTTTTTATATTTCTGTAATTGAGATGAAGCGAAAGAGAAGAAAAGAAGCAAACACAATCTGGCTACCCAAACATGGCACGAGGCTACTCCTTTCATACTACAGGGACAGTTGCTGCCGCTTAATAATAATAAAAGCTAGTTCCATGGATCTTGTATGGAATAATAGGTTTCTATTTTCTAATGCAGTACTACTATTCCCTTTGAAAAAGTAAAAAAAAAAAAAGAAATAGAGAAAAAACAGTGAAAAAGAGATTAAAAATTAACCCAAAAAAAAACAAGAATAATAAAAAGGAGGTGAACTTCCTGTTGAAATAGTTGTCTTAAATGTGCTTGTTGAGGGCGTCGCGGAGAGCATGGAGGTCACCCTAGTAGCATTGGTGAGAGAGAGAGGTCTGTGTATGTAATTGTTGGAAGTGGATAGGTTAATGTAAGAGATAAGAAGAATGTTTTTATAGGTTTTAATTAGGTTTACTTAATCAATTTTTAAATTTTTAAATTTTAAATTTAAAAAATTTAAAATTAATAATTAATATAAATTAATATGATTTTGTTTAGTTTTAGCTGGTAACATCTTGATTTCATATACTTTTCCATGATTTAAAAGAATGAAAACTGTACAACAATAATGTAGAGCACATTTTATATTATATTTTTAATATTAGTCAATTTCCACGTGTTGAAAAAGAAGCAAACACCAAGAAGAAAAAGAAAAAATTTATATTATTATTAGTTAGCTTTTCTCTGATACTCGATCTTCATTAATAGATATAAAATTTATCGTTTGAAAAATATTCATATAATGACATCTTTATATAAAAATGACATTATAAATTTTTAGACGATTAATCAAATATATTTAGTCAAACATATTAATTCATCTAATAATTTATAATATTATTTTTATGTAAAGATGTCATCATAAAAATATCTATCTTATCGTTTTGCATAAACCCAGTAAAATAATTGCTTGGCTGCTTGCTATTCACATAAATGATCATTGCAGCAGTTAGCACAAAAGAAAAATTAGTGATTCAATTTTTCATTAAATCCAATATATAGGCGACAAACATTTAATATTAAGATACGCTTTCATCCAATATTATCATTTAGCAATATTAAAAGAAAGAAAAGAAAAACTGAAGGAAAGTAATTAGTATAGCACGGAGTAATGTAGATTGTAGAGGTAATTCTTTGAACAATTTGTATTAGGAACGAAGAATAGGCAAAATTAAAGTTGGATTTCCCATGATTCAGGGTTTTTAAGATTTGTAGGGTCAATTCTGTTTTAATTTTTGTTGGAAGAATTTAATTAGGGTTAGGATTTATAAAATATGATTTTATAATTTTAGGGTTGTGGGCTAGAATTATTTTGGAGAGTTTAAAATTATTTCTAAAATTCTAGGTTCAATTGACAGTTTAACACTTATATATCCGTAAATTTGTCTAGTATTACAAATATTGGTATTTAATATGCCTTATTATGTTTATATTTTAGAATTTAATTTTTATATAATACAACAAAATAAGATTTTACAAAGTCATTTAATAATTATATTTATCATATAAATAAAAATAACTAATTTTAAATTTTTAACATAAAATATTATTTAAATATATGAATTCAATTAGATAATTATGTAATTTTTTTAAATTGTTAGTATATTAAAATTAAATTTTATATAATTAATTTAAGTTGGCTTAATAGTTAATTTAATATATAGTTCGTTTAAGCAAGTATTAAATTGAAGAATAAAGTTGAAACCAAAAACTTAAACTTTATATTCTATTGGGTTTAACAAAGAATTTAAGGAGTATTATTTTAAGAAGTCTTATATACCTGGGTACAACTGGTTCTTTTTATCTAAATATTTTTTTATTTTAAATTATTATGGAAGGAATTATATTTTATATATTAGTTTTTAATTTTGCAAGTAGTTTAATTTTACATGGTGGTGCCAGTAAAATTAAAGAAAATTGAAATTTGCACTAATGCACCCACAAATCACTATAAGAAAATAGAGTTATTTTGACATTTTATTTTTTAACATTATAATTAAATGTCAAAATTAATATATATTTTTGACAAATATCACAAATATCAAATTTTCTATATTTTCTTGACGAAAAATTTGACCGTAGAAATTACTCCTCAATTTTGACACTCATTTGTTTTTAATTTACTCTACTATTTTTTTTCTTTTTTGGGCTCTGTTAATTTTGACATCACACTGTTCTCAATTTAGAATTATACTACTCATTATATTCTTTATCTTCAAAATCTCAATTTATTCTTTAGTTTCAAGATCACATCTCATTCTTTGTTAAAATTTTTTGTTGAGAATATTTTATAGTCAATAAATGTCAAAATAAATAGTATTTTTGACAATTAATAAGTATCACAGAAAATATGTTCTCAAAATTTTCTAACAAATTATTTTTGACAGCCAATATTTATCAAAATAAGATTTAAATTTTTTTCACAATCGCTTATATGTTAAAAATACTATTTTTGACAAAACTTTTATTAACATATTTTCATAGTTAAAATAGTATCAAAATTTATTTTTTTGACAAATTTTAATTTTCTTTTACACATTATAACCCTAAAAAATAATCTATATTGTTGTAGTGAATTATGAAATTAGAAACATTTTTGTTTACCTCAAATTCGAATCCACTACATACTAGCAAAATTGAAAAATAACGTGTTTTCATCTCAATTTCATCATTAATGTCAGTAAAATTAAGAAGGAATATTTGTATAATAATGACTTTAAAGTAGGTCACCTTAGAAAAAAATTGTTTACAATTTTGCAGCTAGTGAATGCAAATTTGAGTTGTTACGAAATTAAAAGATAATATACATAAACATAATTTTGTCTACAATGATTCAAAATAGAAAATAAATTTTTTATTTAAATTAAAAAAAAAAGTTACAACTACCCGCTGATTGTCGTTTTCTAGTTAAACCCATGCAAGCAATTTGATGATATATTTTTCATTTTCTTTATCTTTCATGGCTTACTCAATACTCATAGCTTTCTGAAGTTCCCACCTTAATTTTATATAGCCTTTTTTTCTTGCCCTACTTGTGTGTTTGAGTGTTGAACTGGTAATAAATATCAAAGAAGAAGCTTCTATTTTAATTTTTTTTCCTTTAAATAACAGAAAAAAAATCATTCATAAATAAGTAGTTTGTCGGCACTTCTATATATTAAATTTGATTTAATAAGAATCAAAGCATTCTAAATTCTAGACTAATTAATTAGCCATTTATAACTATTCCTTGTTAGCAACAGCATACATACATATACTCATTTGTGTGCACGCATCTAATAAATAAATTAAGAATTTAAATTTAGTAGATATAGTTACTCATAACATGGTATCAAATAAAACTTATATATATGACAAAAAAAGGTCTAATATTTAATTATTTTTAATTTTTTTCCCTGAACTATCAATAATATCTATATAACTTTCACCTTAAAAAGTCAGAAATTTTTTAGAGCTAATAGTTTTTAGTAATTTTGACTAATATTTGATTAAAAATCTAAAACAAACATCAAATTTATATATATAAATTCTAGTAAATATGAGTGCAAACTATATTTATTTATGTATACAAATTTTGATAAATATAAATATAAATTAAGCCCTTTTTTTATATAAACTCCTATAAATCTTCATATCTGTTTTTACAGGTATATATTTTTACCATTCCTATTCAAGTAATTTAAGAACAAAATATCTCAAAAAAAAAAATTATTAAGGTAAAATCATATGAAAATCTTAGTTTCTTTTATTATACTTTATTTTTTTTTCCATCTTCGTTAATTCTATTATCTAGGACCACTAGAAACAAAACTTAAAAAACGAAGAAAATAATGGAACATCAAGTTAATACATTCTCCGATCCAAATATAAATTAAAACACAAAATTAATAAATAAAATAAAGATGAGAAGAAGAGAATAAGAAGGTTCGTTGCACTTGACTTATAGTGCATTGAATCTTTCCACGGTGTTCTTTTATTTTCTCATCAACCAATAACGGTTCATATCGTAGACAAATTGAAAGCTCCATTGAAGCCTTGTTATTTTATTTATCGTTTTGCGTGTTAGTTCACGAGCGTTTTTTTCATTATTATTATTCTCGTGATTATTTATAGAGATGGAGTCATGGAGAGGGTTGTATTGTGCTCAAACATGCACTTCTCTCTATATACATATATATCACATTCAGAATTGTCTCATTATATAGACCATAACTAAATTGCACCATGGCTCTGTTGAGTTTTAAGTTTGACACACAACCAATAAACCAGGTTGTTTTTCTCTCTTCTTCTTCAAGTCTCTTTGTTTTGAGTAATGTTATTAAGAGTTTTTTTTTTAAATATTTTATTTATTTTAAATTCTAGATCTTATATGTTAATCTCTTAATTCTAGATTATCTTAAATTATAATTCTTAAAAAAAATTAATATTGATTAATTAAAAGTTATCTTTTCTTTCCTATATATTATGATATTCCTATTACCATATGTTGTAATGTTTAGAACCCTGGATAAGAGATTAGAGATTAGAAAATGAAAAAATATCTATGTATTTACTATATGACATATATATCATAAGTTACAAACTACTTATACATATAAATTCAACTAAATAATATTTCAACAGTAATAATGATTGATTAAATTGTTCTTATGATTTTACTAATTAGTTATGTACAACAGCTATTTTTTTATCTTTTCTATAAAAAAAATTACAAAAAAAAATTCAGTTATGAGTTTTATATTAATAAAAATATTTGACTCAATAACTATATCTATAGAAGTGTAAGTACACATTATGAATTCTCTAATAAGAAGCATGCAATAACTAACAATAAATTTAATGATATATAGTTCAACTATAAGAATATGCATGTCTCCTTGCAGGTACTTTCCGCTGGAAATTCTGCTGTGAAGTTGGTGATACTAAATAGGCCTCACAAGTTAAATAGCCTTAACTATGAAATGGTAAGTAATTTAAATATTAATAATTTGCAAATAAGTATACTACCTAGTACCTCTACACGTATAATTTATAACATATATTAGTATTTTCTTAACCATCAACATTCGTTTTTTTTATTAATTAAAAAATAATTTAAATACACAAATAATTGTAGTAATTCATATTATATAATGCACGAAAGTGATTTTAATTTGCGCACTCTCTCCTTTTATTAGACCTCAGTACTTGAGAACTAATATTTTGCCTGTGATTTCTAACCCTTCAGCAATTAAACTATAAAATATTTGTTTTTATACTTGTCTTTTCGTAACAATTTGGGGCCACTATATATTGTCTATAGAAAATAAATATAATAAGGGTAACGAAATCGTCATTTAAAATATATATGTACTTTCTTGTTATTAATAATTTAAATAAAATATGTTTTTTATTCATAACATATGTATGTAATTTTCTTTAAAAATATTTTTAATATTTAATTATATTTAATTTTATCTTTAATATTTTTAATTTGTATCAAAATTATTTGTAGATACTAGTTTTATCATGTAAAATATTATGAACAAAATAAAAAATGACTAAAAATAATTTTGACACAATTCAAAAATGTTAATAATAAAATTAAAAAAATTAAAAATATTAAAGAAAAAAGATTAAATGAAATTAAACATTAAAAATATTTTTAAAAAAATTATAAATGTTAAGAATAAAAAATATACTTTACCAGTTTATCCTAATAATTTTATTATTATGTTTACTTTTATAATTCAAATTAAACAGTATTTGGCATTTATATATTGATGGTGGACTTATATATATGTTTTTGTATTAACATATTTCCCAATGGTAATTAGGGAAATGGAAAAGGATTTTGTGCCGGAGGTGATGTAGTATCTGTAATTTCTTCCTCACTCACAGGTATATATAACCCACAAATAAAAACCATCAACATACCTACATAATCAAAATAGGTAAAATTTCGATTTAATTTTTGATATTATGATTTTGATTAAATAAGACGGTTTTCATTTATTTTTTAAATTTTCAAATTTCAATTTTAACCATATTGAATATAACGTATAGAACAAAACCATTTTTTTTATGGTCAAATTGAATAAAGACTAATAAAACTCGACTCTTATTCACTTTTTTAAAAGATAAAACGATTTTTATAAAAAAAGATACTTCGGTCTCTAAAATATTATTTTAGCACAATACACTTTTGTTAAAAAAATTATTTAATAATAACAAAAAGTAATTTTGTAAAAAATTTTATTTATAATTTATGAGGGTTTAAACTCCTCTCTCACAAATTTTTTTAAAAACTATATATTATCATCACAATTACCACCTTCTACATCATCATTATCATTATTATTATTATTATTATAATTTTTATCTTTACTATTTTAATTGTACAATCATATCTTGTCATTATTATCATTATCTTTTTTACTACCATCAATACTAATATTAATACCATAATATTTGTTTCTTTCATTTTTTTATAATGCTATTTTTTCTTTTTAAAAAGTATGATCTTAATACTGTAATTATTATTTTTGTTTGACATCACTGACAATAATGATCTTCATTTAAACATTCTTAATAAAATAATTTTTGAAAAATAAATTTATATTAATAGTTTGTTAAACTCAACATATTATAAATAAAATCCCTACAAAATTAACTTTTCTAATTATCTAGTAGACTTTTTTAACAAAAGATTTGCATGTCCTAAAATAATAATGCTGTAGACTAAAGTGTCCCTTTACTTTTAGATAATATCGCTGTGTCTTTCTAAAAAATAACAAAGACAGAGTTTGATCTGTATTTTAGTTAAATTCATAATGAATTAGGTGGTTTAAATTTATCAAGAGATTATATTATTTTGTAACCCCTACTTGAATCTAACCAGGACACTGGACCTATCCTCTGAAATTTTATGGAAAACAACTCATTTTGGACCATTTGGCAGCGACCTACAAAAAGCCTCTAGTGAGTTTTTAATTATTATATATTATTCTTCTCCTTATTATTAATACACTACATTTCTATATTCAATTGTTGAAACAGGTATCTGTGATTAATGGAGTGGTTATGGGAGGAGGAGCGGGTCTTTCCATGAATACGACCTTTAGAATTGTGACTGAAAAAGCTGTATGTTTCTCTAGATAAGATCAATTTCAGTCCACTTACACATTCTTAAAATTTTAATACAAATATAATAAAAAGCTATACAAACCTAAACTAAAGTTTCACTAATTTAACTTGGCATTTGATCTATAAAAAAATATGTATATATTGACATTTGATGATGACGACGATGATGATGAACTATCTTAGCATTGATCTATAAATAAATGTATTGACATTTGATGGATCACGATTATTATTATTATTATTATTTGTTGTAGGTATTTGCTATGCCAGAGACATATATAGGCTTTTTTCCAGATGTGAGTGCAAGTTACTTCTTATCTAGGCTTCCTGGCTATTTTGGTAATTAGATAGCTCACATGATTCTCATTATAAAAAATTACCTCAATAACGATTGATTTTTTTTTAATTGATATTAAACTTTTAGCAACCGATTGTGGTCGCTAAACTTAAAAATAATTAGTGACCGACTTTTGTCTAAGATTACTAAATCAGCATCAAACAATATCGATCACTAAATTAATTGTTATTATATTATTTAATAATTGATTTAGTAACTAATTATTTATATCGAACAATATTTTTTAGTCTGTTTTTATGTTGATTGCAAAATCAATAACTAAATTAAAAATAAAAATTGATTTAGCGACCGATTGATCTGATAGCCTAAAATTTTTTGTTTTAATTACTAATTCGGTCGCTATATTAAAACAAATAACAACCGATATTTAATGAGCAACTAAAATTGCTAATTTCTGTTATAGGAATTAATTTGACTACCAATATTTTTTTGATCTTAAAAAATAAATTGATTGTTATTAACGATTAGTCTTATTGATGACTAAAATCAGTCACTATTTTAAATATAATTTATATATCTATATATAACGGGTTATAATTCATATATGTGTAATATTGTTATAAAATTATTTATTTCAAAAGTTAAGAGGGATAAGTATAAAATGTCTACAATAATTTTTAATTTTTAATTATTTTGATTAATGAAAAATTTTAATTATTTATTTATTATATGTAGGGGAGTACCTAGGACTAACCGGAGCTCGTCTGGACGGAATAGAAATGGCAGCATGTGGATTAGCTACACATTTCATCCATTCTACGGTGAAATTATGAGTTAAATTAGGAAAAAAATTAGTTAATATCAGTTAGTTCTTTTTAAATTATTATTTCTTTTATGTTAAATTTTAAATTCTAAAAGTAATGCTTTTTTTTACAATTTTTTTTACTTTTAATCAAATTAAGAAGTATTTTTAAATATTGAAAAAGTACTTTAATTATTTTTACCGAAATCATATAACCATCGTAAACATTATGTATAAATTTAACAAATATTATATGTATAATTTTCAAAAATAATTCTTTTATTTCAAAGCTTCTCCGGAATGGAAGATTTGCCTATAATTATTGGATTCGTAACGTAACCATATATTTATTTCAATTTTCACATTGTAATTTGAAGTATCATATTTTGTCATCAATGCTATATTTTTTGTTTTTTATTCTATGTAATAGAAGCTTAATGCATTGGAAAATGCCCTACAAGCTATTACTTCTTCAAATGTATCAACAGTTTCTGCTTTAATAGAAACTTTCACAGAGAAACCAACTGTGAAAAAGGATAGCCCTTTCAAGAGGTAATTAATTAAGTCAACAAGAAAATGTTTATTCTAGTTTTAGTTAAGATATTTGAGAATTGATACAATGCATGTTAACCGTTAGAATATATTCAAGATAAAAATGGTTAATTCCATATAAAAAATTAGTAATAAGATCAGTCACAATATATTTGTATTTATATATATGTATATATGATTTTATTTATTTTTAATTTTTATAAGTAATTTTTAATTAATTTTTTTATAAAATGAAAAAATTGAATATTCTCAATGACTTATAACACTTGTTCAATTGTTATTAAAAAAATTTAAATATGTTATTATAATGATATTTCTTTAATGACAATTAAATAAGTTATAAAAGATACTCAACTTCCTATTTATGAGACAGTTAATTAAAAATTATTTATTTTATATTTCAATTCGTATTTTATATGAATAACTAATTAAGTAAATAATTTTTTGTGTACATATAATATAATTATTTTTTAAGATATTATAAATTAATATAATTTTTAGATATATTTCATATTAATTCTATGTTTATTATTTAGTTTGATATTAGGATGATTTAATCTTTATGATCAAATTATATCATTAACATATAAATATATACTTTATTTTTTTTTATGCATTCAGACAACATCTGATAAATATAAATTTAATTTATTATTCTTGAGTTATTATTATAAATTCTAATATGTAATGAATCCTATTTCTACGACGATGAAAAATAGATTGGAGATTATAAACAAATGTTTCTCAAAAGGGACAGTGGAAGATATAATTCAATCTTTGGTAAGTACAGTAAAAATATTATTGGTATACTAAAATTAATCATTAATTTAACTAATTTATGTATAAATACATAATTATTTAATTCTAATTTTTTGTGACTAATTATTTAATTCTATTTCAATATATATTTTATATTTTATTGTATAGTTTATATAAATAATTTATTTAATGGTTTTTTTAATCCTTAGCATAGTTGATTTATAATACATGTGCATGTATATTATTTAGTATATCTGTTACGTTGAAATTAAACTTGGAACGGAACTATAATTTTTAAAATTATTTATATAGGAAAATGAATTAGAAAATGGAGCAGAAAAAAAGTGGATAACAAATGCATTAAACTCTATGCGTTCTTCAAGTCCCATGAGTCTTAAGATTTTCTTAAAATCTGTAAGTATATACTACGGGAAAATATTATATCCAAACTAAATTCTTTGTTATTGAAATTTTATTTTTTGCACTAACTATTAAATAGTGATTGAAATCATGAATTCGCATCGATATTTTTCAGATCAGAAAAGGTAGAATACAAAACATTGAACAATGTCTTCACAGGGATTATAACATTGCTAGCCATCTCTTTAAAAGAACAGTGAGCAACGATTTCTACGAGGTGAATATTTGAACAATTTTTCCGCTGAATAAGCTAAACAACTCTCTCTCTCTCCAATTTACTCAAATTAAAACGTGTTAATAGGGTTCAAGAGCAAAGCTGTTTGATAAAGACAACAAGCCTAAGGTATTAGATATAAATAATTACTTGGCTTATAATTTTTTCCTCCCTTGTTAAGCTAAGTGTGATTTTCATACTTTGGACTAGTGGGAGCCTTCAAAGCTAGAGTTGGTTAGTGACGAAATGGTGGAGCAACACTTTACAAATATCACTGACCATGCATGGGAGCCTTTACAACTTCCTCAAAGATTCCATTCTCCAATCATAACTGCCAGCAGATTATAATTATTAAATTCAAGATATAAGCTCTGGTGGGTGAAGATTAAGTGAGAAAAAAAAAAAGGATAAAAGTTGAAGGTTAATTTTAGTTATATCCAAAATTTATGTTGGATAATCGATAAAGTTAATTATGTTGTCCGTTGTTAATATATATATTTGTGGGGGCATAATATGCTTCCTTTATTCATCTACGAATGTGAATTATATATATAATATATTATTGACAAAATCACTTTTAGAGATTATTTATTTATTTGTTTTTAACTGTAACAAAATAATTGTTAATATATTTTCTAGTAATGAGATATTAGTTATTTTATATTTTTATCATTAAAAGATTTTAGTGACATTTATATAGTTACTAATAAAAAAATTTTAACTGTCGCAAAAAATATATAATTTTATTATAACATGTAGTAATAAAGACAAATATATAACTATTACTAAAATATAATTAAATAAAATATACAGTAATCATTATGTTATTGTCCCTACAAATAATATTTGTTGTGGTGTAATATATGTAAGTTTTTACTTGTTTTCTAATATAATGCATTAGTTTAATAATATTTAACGTAATAAATAGATAGCTATTATAAAGTGTATGTTATATCCGTTAGAAATAAAAGCAAGGATATCTCTCTTTAGAGTCTTGAACAAGAAGGTAACTATGAATGGTTTTGAAGGAAAGCAATTGAGATAATGAAGATTGAATGAAAGTGTAATTTGATCTCAAGTAAAGTGAATTACAAAATGGATAATTGTTTGAGGCATTACAAGATATAACACAACACCCTACACAATTAAGCACCAATACCCTTCATAAGATTAAATTAACTATGATATAAACATAAAGTTTACCTAGTGCCAGGAAATATGAATATATATTAAGCAGCTGGAAGCAGAGACAATAAAGATTTCATAGGAAGAGTGAATCAGTTATTACATTATTGATTGACTCATCAGATCCATAAAAGAGATGACTATGAATTGAAGATTCCAATTTAAGATTGTGAGAACACACCAAAAATTGGATTGATTGTAGTAAAACCACCATCCACAGCTAGATTATGACCACTAATGTACTTGGACTCATCACTAGCCAAATACACTGCAGCTTGTGCTACATCTTCTTCCATCAAATGAACCCCTTTAAGATTGGAATAAACATTTAAGCACCCTTCCTCATCAAGTTTGAAGAACTCTTTACCTGCATCATTCGCAATAAAGTAAGGAGACAAACAATTCACTCTTATCCCAAATTTGCCAAGATCAGCAGCTGCATTCTTTGTGAGTCCAATTAAGCCATGTTTGGAGCTTGTGTATGCATGAGTTGCAACCCCTCCAACGCTTGAACTTACACTCCCTACATTTACAATACTACCCTTTTTTTCCGGGATCATCACTCTAGCTGCATGCTTGATTACCAAGAAAGGTCCTGTGAGGTTAACCCTAAGAACGCGCTCGAATTCGGATACATCATTGTTTATAATGCTAGGATTACGATAATCATCTATTGCTGCAGCGTTGTTCACAATTATGTCTAGCTTTTGATACTTTGATATTGCTATGTTAACTACATTTTCGACATCATCTTCTTTAGTTACATCACAATGTACATAGGTTGCGAGTTCAACTCCTATGGTATCTTGGAGTGCGAGTCCTAGTTGATCTCGAATGTCGGCAATCACAACCTTGGCGCCATTTTTGCAGAAAAGCCTTGTCATGCACTCACCAAGGCCTCTAGCCCCTCCAGTAATCAAAGCCACCTTTCCTTCAAGTCTGCATAAATTTTAAGGTACAGAGCAATACAATCTTGGTATGAAATATAATAATGATTAATAATTTATGAGTTTAATTAGATTTTTTTTAAATTATTTTTTAAATTTTCATTTTCATTTTCAAATTTTAAAAATAGAAATTTAAAAATTAATTAATATTAACTAAGTAAAAATTAAGTTCCTATATATATTGATTACTTCAAGTTCCTAAATTTATTATAGGTAAAGTATAGTTTTTGTCTCTAAAATTTGACAAAAGTTTTAAAAATATCCTTAAGTTTTATTTTATTTTAATTTTATCCCAAAAATTTTTTATTTGCATCAAATATACCCCTGACGACTAATTTTTTCAAAAAATTTAAGGCCAATTCAGCAACAATTTTATAAGAACAACCTTCAACACAAGCAAATAGGTGCATAATTTTTATGTATTATTGTTAGATTAGTCTTAAATTTTTAAAAATTTAGGCGTCAAAGATATATTTGATGTAAATTGAAAACTTCTGTAATAAATTTGAAACAAAATAAAACTTAATAATATTTTTAAAACTTTTACAAATTTTAAAAACAAAAAATATACCGTATCCTTTATTATATATCAATCTCAACAGGGAATTAATTTTCAATTTGCCAATATTATCAATTAAGCCAACTTTTTTAAAATTATTTTTTAATCTGTTTCACCTTTTTTTTCTCCCTAAAATATCATTATTATTTCATTAAATTTTAAACTTTAAACTCTAAATATTCTAATAAATCCTAAATCCTATAATTATGTTATATAATATGAATTTAATTTTGATATATTATAGTTAGTGTAAAAAAATTTATACGTGTATTTATTTACATAACGCTATATTAATAAAAATAATTATCTTTTACATTAATCATATAAATGATCATCCAAAAGAACGAATGTAATTGCACAATCGTATAAAAAATTTATACTGTGAATGCATTAAAATTAAACTCTTTATAATATATTACTAAAAGTAGATAAAAACTAAGTGGTCATCAATAGTATGTTAGTGTGTGTGTTGTGCGTATAATTGAAATATTTTAATTTGTGCACATATATCGTCATATATCTCGTATCTATATATTAATTAATATTCATTTTTGTAGCTTTTGATGGTTAAAACAAATATATAACAACAAAAAAGCATACTAGCTAGGTTTACATGTATTGGTAGTTTTAATTTGTTTGTCATACCTTTTTGCATCGTGAGCAGTATCTAAAAAGCTCGCAGTTGCCATAACAAAATATATATATATATATATCTCTGCAAGATGGACGATTTAAGTACTTATATAATAATCCAAATTTTATAAATGCAAGACAATAATTTTTAAGATTATCAAATTGAATTATATATAATTTTATGCAGTTTTCATAAAAACTTGCAAATTAAAATTTTAAAGTAAGAAAACTAAATTACACCAATATCGCTTAAGATTAAATGATTTTATATATGTTAGAGATATAATAATTTATATTATCCTTTTTTATTCGTTTAAAATTTTGTGAGAAGTAATTTTATGACATAATTTTGAAGTTCTATGTTTTAAAGGTCTAGAGTTCGATTTTTTGTGAATGCCAAAAAATAAAAAAATAGCATAAAGCAAATAAAAAGAGAAAAGAAAATTTATGTAAAAAATTAAACAAACTCAAAGGAAGTTATTTTTTGAGGGAGAGTATTAAAAATATAATCATTCATGTTACATCCTCTTATCACCTTGTTTTTAGGATAAGTAATTTTATGACAATAATATTTTTTAGAATAAAATACTAAATTTAGTCTCTAATATTTAAGGCAAGTCTTAATTTCATTTGAAACGTCCTATTTTTTAAAAATACCCTTTTTGTTTATTGTGATTTTTTTTATAGATAACAACAAAAATCGTAATTATAGTGATCATTGTAGTTATTGTAGTGATTTAAAAGTGAAAATAGATAGAATAATAATAATAAAATAAGATAATAATAAAAAAAGTATTTTAAAAAGAAAATATTTTAATTTTGACCAAAAAATTAAAATAAAATATTTCTCATAAAAATATAACGTTTTAAATATTAGTGACAAAATTAGAACATAATCTTAAATAAATGTTAAGGATTAAAACAATAATATAATTTACTCTATTTTTATTATATATTACATATGTAATTGCTGAAATTTAAGTGATATAGTGACAACATCACTGCTGTTTTTTTTTTATATAAAATATAACATTATCATTTCTCTGGTGAATATGATGTTAATATTAATCTCTTAAAAAGATTAGTATAAATAAATCTAACAGAGCATATACTATGTGTACCCAAATAATAATTGAGCACAAATAATAGCTTGGCTGATTGGCTCTTTAATAAATAAATAATTTAGGTTAATTTCAAAATTTAAATATACCAAAAGTATACGAATTGTTTTGACTAGTTCACGAGTTAGTCTTATATAATATAATATATATAAAGAAAATTATGAATTATATTTCTTTCTTTTAGTATATGCATGTTCTGTATGATTATGATAATAGCTCATTTTTTAAATATTTCAACTTAAATTTTAAAAGAAGTGATTACATATATTATGATATCAAAATTTTTTAATTGAAAAATTTAAAATTTAATCTTTGTTAAATTTAAAAAAAAATAAAATAGTGTAAGATAAATAAAAAGAAAAAAATATCAATACAAAAATTTATTTAAATCGAAAAACATTTTTTTAACAAAATATATTAGAAATATAATTATTTATGTTTTTTTTACCAAATTTAGTTTTTAAAAAAATACTCGAGTGATATGTCAAGACCGCCAAAAATGTCAGGTTAGTTGTTCTTACCTTATTAAGTACTACTATACGGGCGAGGAAATCCACAACTCTTTTATTCTCAAATTATTTGATAACTCATCTCTCGTTTCCTTGCAATCTTTGTGTCAGGCTGTTAGCTCTTGCTTGGTATTTATTGAGTAGCAGCGACTATATCAACAAGAGAGTTCCTAAGCATAGTGTGATATACATTTTTCTAGCTACCTAGCTAGGGTGGGTAGTTTGTGTAACACGTTTAAAAATAATAGCCATATCTTCGAAAGCGTGACGCAACTGCACAAGATTTAAAAATCGTAGCCATTATCTTTAATTATTGGTATGTTTTTTAGGAAACCTTTCCAGTGATCCAGACCACTTTTCTGGATCTGATGATTCATGTACGGCCGGTCACGTTTTTTTACTTTGTCTTGTAGCCGCATGTGAAATGACATTAATGTCCCTGAACAAAGCCAAAAATAACGACAGGAGAAGTGATCAGCTCGAAGGAAAAATGAAGCCAAGTAGCCCCTCAGCTAGCTGGTTTAAGAGTTAGAGTGTTTGGGCTGAAATACGCTGTCGTTTTGGAAAACCCCAGATGCCCTAATCTGATAGTGTGCTCTCACCCATGGAGGCTTGGAGGCCGTCCTCATCCCTCATCGTTTGTGTTGTTTGTTCATGTACTTAAAGTGACTGTGGCCTTCAACTTGTGGATCCCTGATAACGGCGGAGGTTGGAATCTAAGTAAACGGTCATCGCGGCAGAGGCCTTGTTTATCTCACCCGCCCGATTGCACGAGTTGGCACCATAGATCGCGGGTCGTGTTAACTTAACACGGTCGACATCGCGCAATTTTGTTCGTCGACGCGGGGTCCGATCGCCCTGTGTAAGTCCGTCGACGTGTGAGACTCATTCTGCCAATTTCCGTTTTGTTTTCAATTTAATTTCTCGATCGTGACAGTGTTGTTGAAAGTTTAACCTGTCTCTGAAATAATGGATTTTTTACTACTCTAATTTGATGTTGTTGTTGTTCTTAAAAATTATGAAAAATATTATATGATGTTGTTGAAAATTTGTGTGATGTGTTAATGTTGGTTTAACCGCATTCTTGATCTAATGAGATGATTGAGCGTAAACTGTGTTCTGAAAAAAGTTGAGGTAATTGAGTTTGTTGCTTAATCCGGTTACAAACCCTTGAATTTGCTGCTCCAAAAAATGCGTTATTGTCCTTTGTTTTTTCTGAAAAAGCCTTCGGTATTTATTTTTTTACAAATTGCTTTGTACCTGTATTGTTAGCAATGTTAGGAGTTAATGGTGAACATGATTGCTTCTTTGTGTCGTAGTTGTAATGCATGTGGTGTTTTTGGAAGTTTGTGTATGTAGTAGGCAAGTGGAGGCTGTGTGGATGTTGGAAGCATGTTGGATAGTAGATAAGGTGGTAAAGTAAGGGTTTTTGATGTATGTAAGTGGCATAATTTTTCATTGATCGGGTGAGTCAGTTTTGAGGCGGGCAAGTTGATTATAGTAACGGTGGCAAAGAAGTTTGTGCAATCCCTAGTTTATTGTTTGTTATAGTTTGAGATGTTTGGCTTTTAGGTAATAATGACATCAAGTAGCAAGTTTTACAAGGATGCGTGTATGTGGAATGAGCCTCTTGTGGAGAACTGGATGGAGGGCAATGCTGGTGTGTCAAATCCACAGGTACGACGGGTATACGTGCCAATCTGTATTTATAGTATGTGAGTGGGATCGAATTGGATGGGAATGGTCTATTACACCATTTGGGTGGTATTGTTCATGGAGTTGGTTGTACTCTTAGCAGGTGTGAGGGTTATGTTGTGAGAAGTTATATTCTATGTGGTGACTATGATGTGACGAGTCTGATGCGTAGAAGAAATGCTAGATTTGTGTTTTGTTGTTAAGTTAGCCGTGGCTGTAGTATGTGTTAAGTTTGCAGTTTTGAAGTTTCACCTTTTAAAGAAATATGTAGCAGTTGCATCTGTGATAATGAGCCTCGAGAAGGAAATCCTTTATTAAATGGATTGGCATGAACATGTTGTAGTGGCCAAGCATTATGATGATTGGGTAAACTGTATGTTAAATTACAACATGATAATGTTTATTAAATGAAATTAATAATCCTGAAAGGAGTTTCTCAGTTCAAGTTATCAGGGTTGAATTAATAACCATATTAGCGCCTATGAACATTGTATTTGCAAAATATACATTGAGACTAATTTAAAATGCAAGGCTTTGATGTTATTTAGTGTTAATATGCATGGATATGCAATATTTAAACAGAACGCATTCCACATAATCCCAGCTGGTAGCGTAATGTTTGTCTTATTCTTTCAGGACACAATGTATGATACGAGAGTGGAGGAAGATGCTGAGTTATCCGATTGGGAAGGAAGGGGGGCTTCAATGTTGCCCGTTTTTTTCGGTTTGGATGGGTTGCGAGATGAAGATGTTCTTGAAATGGAGTTTTCTTCACCTGAGGAGGCAAGCGGCTTCTATAACAATTACAGCCGACTAAAGGGCTTTGCATCAAGGCGAGGCAAGACGGTTAGAAACACTGCCGGAGAGATAGTGCGGTACACGTTTGTTTGTAATAGGCAAGGATTTCGAGAGAAGAAATGGTTGGAAAAGGTTGATCGCAAAAGGGAGCATAAGGTTGTAACCCGATGCGGATGCATGGCGGAGATGAGGATAAAGAGGAAAGAAGGTAGTGGGAGGTGGTATGTGTCGCGTTTTGTCGAGGAGCATAACCACGTACTTGCGTATGGGAAGCTTGTTGATTATCTGCGGTCACACAGGAAGATATCTGAGGTAGAAGTTGCTCAGCTAACAAGCATGAGGGAGATTGGGATTAGCATACCTAAGATTTATGAGTCTTTCGCAGCACAACTAGGGGGCTTTAATCTGGTAACATTCACAAAGTAAGATATGTATAATGAGATACGGAAACAGAGAGCTCTGCAAGGCGGAGACGTAAGTGCAGCTATTAGGTACTTGGAAGGTCTGGCACGCATGGATGGGAAAATGTTTTGGCGGTACAAGTTGGGTGCAGGGCAACACCTATGCAACTTGTTTTGGAGCGATGGTCGTTGTCAGGAAGATTATGGGATATTCGGCGATGTGCTAGCATTCGACGCTACCTATGGCCGCAACAAGTACAACCTACCCGTTGTAGTATTATCCGGAGTAAACCACCACAACCAGACATGCGTATTTGGAACAGCAATGGTCTCATGCGAATCGCAGGAGTCATATATTTGGGTTCTTCGCCAGTTTCTGGAATGCATGCAAGGTAAGGCACCGCATTCAGTCATCACGGATGGCGACCCGGCCATGCGGATAGCAATCCAGTCCGTTTTTCCTGACGCACATCATCGGTTGTGTGCCTGGCATCTGCTGAGGAACGCAGCTGCTAACATAAGCGACCCGAGATTCACACAAATGTTTAGACACTGCATGCTGGCAGATATGGAAATCGAGGAGTTCGAAGCGCATTGGGAGTCAATGCTCAATGAGTGCGGTGTTAGGGAGGTTGAGTGGGTTAAGGACTTGTACACCAAAAAGCACGCTTGGATAACCACATACATTCGTGGTAGATTTTTTGCTGGAGTACGGACAACCTCTAGGTGCGAGTCACTACATGCTAAACTAGGGAGGTTTGTTGAGAGCAGGTACGGGGTGTTAGAATTTGTCAGAAATTTTCAAAGGTGTGTGGATTTTCTGCGTGACACCGAGGACGAGCTAGACTTTCGTTCATGGTACGGAACACCTGTGCTACAAACGGAGTTCATTGAGCTGGAAAAGTCTGGATGGACTAGGTTCACCCGTGAAATGTTTCTCAGATACCGGGATAGCCTGAAACGGTGTGTTCGTGTTAGAATATATGAATTTAATGACAGTGAGAACCCTCATGCATATACTCTCCAGAAGTATCGGAGGCCTGAGATGAATTGGAAGGTTTATAGGGACCATATCTCGAACAGATTTAGTTGCACCTGCATGCGTATGGAGTCGTTTGGCATTCCTTGTGTGCATATCCTTTCCGTGTGTGTTAGGCTAGACTTGGTGGAAATCCCTGAAAGCCTTGTGCTGCGTAGGTGGTCTAAGGCATCCAAATTGGAGATCCATAACCAATGTGGTGAGCAACACACTGCTGACCCAAGTGTGACCTATAGGACACGATTGGGTGCTTTCTCCCAGCTGTGTAAGCGTTTAGGGCGCGTTGCTTGCATGAGTGATGAAGACTTCAAGCTTTACTCAGACAAGGTTATGAGCGATGCTCTGTTCCTTGAAATAAAGTACGGCTTAAGACCATCAACGGATGATATGACAACAGCAAATGATTGCGAGGTGAAGGACCCCATTCGTGTCAGAACAAAAGGCACGGGTCGGATGAGTCAAGCAGGCGGTTCTGCGTCGAAAACCAAAAGAAAGTGCAGCACATGCGGGAAGCTAGGGCACCGGAAGACTATATGCCCCAACGGAGGCGCGCAAGCTTCAACGAGGAACAAAGAATCACATGCTGGGAGAAATAAACGCAAGCGATCAAAGGTTACCACCTAACTTATTCCTGCATGGACTCTTTAGTATGCGACGTGACCAATAAAACTAACTCTATCGAACGGTTTAATATTAATGGCATTTAAATTTTTGAACTCAACTAAACGGTGTTTTTGGAGCAGCTGTAGTTATTTCATTATTATGTGACTCACATATTTTTTGTAAAAAATTTAGAAAATAAGTCTGTGGGTAAATAAAATACAGTTAGTGAGTAATACACGCAGGGCATTCTTGACGTGTTAATATTTTGATTCCCACTGAACTGTATGTTAACATGTTACTTGTTTTGCGGTTATATGCTATGGTCTTGACAATGGGGAAGAAGCAGTCCTTGTTTTAATAAAATTAAACTCACAACATACTATTGGGCTTTTATTAAGGCTGCTTCTTTCCAAATCGTTCATGCTAATTATTGTGTGCATAAGTATGATTTAGCCACTACAATGTTCATGCTGCAAGGCGTTCCGTTATCATTGCATAATGTTGGTGTTAACAGGTGTGTGGTTTGACGTACTTGTTAATGCAACAGGTACCAATCGTTGTCCCAGATAATTGTTGGCCTGAAAATGCATGTCAAGCTGGAAGCGACAAATGGGAAAATTTTTCGCTTGCAGACCCATGACGACGGTCGACTTAGTTGTGAGCTGTTATTCCAACTATGATGTTAAGGACGACATGTTAGCCTGAAACCGATTACTATCTGAGTTCTTATGTTTGCATATAGGGATATTGTTAATAATAAAGTGCTAACTCTAATTTCTATGTTATTTGGTGGCTACAATGTTAGATTCTGCTCGTACTTCCTTTTATTGGTAAGAACACAAGGTCCCTTGTGGATTCGAATTATAAATTCCATAATGGACGGGATTATGCCGATTAGTTGGATTTTACGTGTTGTTACCCATGATTTTGACGTTCTGCCTTGAGAATTGATGCATGAAGGTATTGATTTGGGTAATGTAAACCGTGATGTGTTCCCATATTGCCCCAAAAGTGACATAAATCGTGCATGAAGGTCAAGCCCTTTCACCCATTTGGGTTGATTGATATTTATATCTTCAACGTCATAACAGGTAAACCGTTTCATATGGGGTTTGTCCAGTAACCTCATGATCGATGTTTCATTGTTCCACCAATACACAGATCCAGATTCTTAATTTTAATTATATGCATTCATACCCTTATAATAAAACAATTCATGAAAACAATTCATTTAATGAAAATATTCTAATATTACAAATTTTTTCTTTCCACAAACATATATAATCTTAAATTTTATTTTAATTGCCTTCAAAAATTTATATTTGTAAGATTCAAAAATAATGAAGGTTTAATCTAACAGATGTGTATTGTGCTAAGAGTCTTCATTATTGTTAAATTTCATAATAGGTTATAGTTTCAAAGCAATGAAATTGAAATGTAACAATTTTTAAACTTTATGAGAACAAAAATTATTTCATCTAACAGAGCTTGAATTTAAGTTATTATTTTTTTAAACAAAATAAGCTATCATTATTTATAGTGAACTAATCTTTATTGTTTCCTAAATGTTATTCATATAATCAATACTCCTAAGGATGAACGAGTGTTGTGTCTTTGTAATCATAACTAAAATTTATTCCCAAACTATTTTTATGATTTTCATTTCATACCATACCATAATATTGCTGCACAGTGGATATAGCAACAACTAGATATCATTCTTATACCTTATCTTAATTAACATGACCAAAATCGACTGACAGATTTTATCCCTTTTCTTGTTCGACCACCATGTAACAAAGAAAAAATTTGGGACAGCTCCTGCTATTACTTTTAAACTAGCTATAACTTCATTCATTAATAAACTTCATATGGTTCACATAGTTTTCCTAGCAAAAGCAGCCAGCAGCCATATATAACATGAAGGGCAAGCAAATTGCCACAACCTAGGCACAAATACGTATTGGCCATATACCCCCCATTCAATGACAGTTGGTGTAACTTGGGGGGTGTGGATATTGTGCTCTAGTCTGTTGACAGGACCACTAGTATCCACACACAAAAGTAGCCATCATACACATATAGAAGCAGACATACATATACCACATAATACCAAATAGAAGTTAGCGAAACAATTAATACGATTTCTACTTAGATCACAGTTTCCTGCTTGTAATCAAACTTTAATCTATAACAAAATGCACTAGTGTTGTGTCTTTCGGCCACATTTGGAAAGTTTTTCACTCCTTCAAGCGAATAAGCTTCCTCCACGCTGCATCTGCCTTCGAGACCACTGTTGTCCTCACCTCGTTACAATCCAAAAGGACAATCTTTGTTGCGGTTTTCATCCTTAATTTCAGCCGGTCCATCTGCTTGTAACGAACATAAACGGTAAAAATGCATCTACTCCTTCATAGAGACACAACATGCTTAGATAATGGATCACGAACCTGCCAAGGAAGGTTGGAAACTTTGAATTTTCCTTCTGTTTGGATCCAGTTCAAAATCCACAAACATGAATCGTTGCTGCAAATTCGGAACATGGCATTTCAATCACGGATTCCTTCGGGTTGGACAGATGACACGTTAAAAATAAATAATTACCATTCTGGGTTACTTGGGACTCCATCGGGATACTTAATTGGTCCCCAAGTGGTCGGATCAGCACTAACATGGGAAAAGCTCAGCATGTTAGATTCCAGCTTGAAAAACTAGCGGAGCATTAGTAGCTGCATGCAAGAAAAGCAAAGTAGTCACATCGCACGGAATGATAACCGCATTCAGAACTGTAAAACTTATGGACTATTGCAGTGAGGTAGAATGTTGTGCAAATTCTATTAGACTAACAATGGTTCACATGTTGCGTTCCCTCCGCTCCTTGTGCTCCGGAGCTCTTGTCACATCTAGGCAGTACACCCTCCCATGCTTAGCGTCCACCACCATCAGGAACCAGGTGTATGTTGCTTCGCACACCGGGACCAAAACCTATCAACACATAAAGATGAATGATAGGTTATAAGTTAAATGAAAAAGGTGCAAATGTGGAGTTAAAGGTTACGTTAACAACATGTTCGAGACGACTAGTTGCTGGCATCCATCTATTCATGTATTTTCTTCTCATGACCTCGAATGGCCTCATAGCTATGACGTCATCGGCAAACACGGAAGGTGTGTACCAAACACGAGGTGGCAGAACATAGCAGGCTCGCATGGATGCACTCATAAGGATTATGTTCATAATCTGTGCACAAAGGAAAACAAATGTGTCAGCGTTCTTATCTATATCATATTTCTAACATTAACGGCACCGTCGGATTGTACTCACGTCAACATTGGGCATATAAACCGGCGATAAGGAGTGAAATCCTGCTCTAGGTACTTCCAATGTTGAGAACTTGAACAGCATTTCCCTGGTATTTAGGAAACAACATTCAGATCCATTACAACGTTATCTACGAATAAGTATTAGGTACATTCTAAAGATTTTAATAACCACAGATTATCCCTACAAATATTGATCATTTTTTCCATAAATGTAAGCGGCCATCTTGCATTCGTCAAGTGTCAGGTCCATGTGAACGGTTGGCCTAAAAACCATATCGAATCCCTTAAGAAAAATCAATACAATGTTAGTTAGTCACCAGAAATAAGCTACCAATAAATTAAATGCGTAATTAGTTGTATATTAAGCATTCAATGGTGGGGACTCTTGCCAGTGGAATTAATAGCACGGGAGACTCCATTACGTTCACCATTCCATACGGTTTGAATGCACTCCCAACCCCTATAGAAGAAACATTAACATTCGCCTGGCTATTCTGCTGAGTGGTTGCGAGCTTCCTACAGTCCAGCTGTTCTTCCTCGACGATATGGTTAGAATCGATTGGCTCCAATTTTGGAATTTTCAGTGGAATGCCGCATGTTTCTGGAAGAGAGAAGATCTCACATACTTTTGTTGTGCACTCAAGATTAGACATGCCGGGTAGGTCCCTGTAAATCTGCACAGCACCGGTGTCATTTGTTAGTCGTTTATTTAAAAGACAAACAAAGGCTGTTAGTTAAGCTATCAAGGCTGTAACTAACTTTTTCACAGACTCCGTCAACTGAGTCATGTGTAATGGTCCCAGAGTGGGTGGTCCTTTTAGGCACACCAGAGCACCAGTACTGCGCAAGTGGTCGCTTTGCCTGACCTGAACTGTTCATGCCCTTAATAGGGCGAGGAGTTGAAAGTGCCTCGTCTATGATGACGTCGTCGTCAAAACCAGGAGAGTTTGGGACGATTATGTCTAGCGACGAAATAACATTCGACATGGCCAACCCCTTTCCTTTCTCCAAGCTTTTCAGTGTTTCTGCTGGTGATCCAATATCGTTAGTAACTGCTGCTATACTTTGCCTTTGCCCTATTATGTTGGCTTCAGTACCGAGGTAACCATCAGTTGGCATTGTTGCCATAGCTGTGGATGGTATAGTGGCTGCTGAAGTTGGACTCCCCCCTTGGGTGGTTAGTAGTGAATGGATCTCAGTAATGGACTTCCCTGTCTGGTACGTAGGTCGCTCCAGTGCCGACATGCGATCCTCCAAAGCAACTGTCCGAGCATCGATCTTCTGTGTACTCAGTCAACAAACCAAAAAACACAAACAACAAAGAGTATCGCATTTCAATACCAATTTTGAAGCTAACCAACATGTTAGAATGGGTCAAAGGTGGTATTGGTAAGACATGGTGACGTGAAAAAATTTTGTTGCTAGTGTCAAACAATAGACATTAAAAAGTTTGGACGATAAAGGGATCACCACATGTTCAGTAACACAGGGCATGTGAAATATTTGTTACGAAAGGTGGTACCTTTGTTCCAAACCCAGGCACATTTCAATAATATCTCTTTGAACATAGTCTGATTAATGTTTATTGAAAAATAAAATGCCTCACGTACCTCGAGCAGCTTCACTGCGAGGAGCAGTAGTCCATTATGTTGGGTCTTCGGATCTTCAGTTAGGTTTTCTCCCTGACCACCATTAGGGCTCTGTACCAAAAATCTAGTTAGAAAAACATAATAACAACCTCGCGTTTCGAACAAAGGTAAGCGGGTAGAACAATAGAGTGTAGTGTCATTCGTACCACGTTCATCGTTAGCTCTAGATTAAGCG
Source organism: Arachis duranensis (assembly GCF_000817695.3). NCBI lineage: Eukaryota > Viridiplantae > Streptophyta > Magnoliopsida > Fabales > Fabaceae > Arachis > Arachis duranensis. The sequence goes on from NC_029776.3 coordinate 80,926,659, forward strand.
TCGACGTTCCATCTGCGATCAAGACGCTTCGAAGGGTTCCCATATCTATCGCGGGTACAACACTGGAAGAGAAGGTCAAAATTGTTAGTAAATTAAACAAACTGCATAAACAGGAACAAATACAATATTTTGACAAACCCGTTAGGCCGAAGAAGGTTTGGGCTTCTCAAGACCCACAGGGAAGAAGCAATATAGACGAAACAAAATGTAACTTACGCATCATTAGTGTCAGCCTCCTGGGAGTCTTCCAGCTGATGCTCATCGTCGTCCATTCTCGCCATTTGTTCTGTGAGGGTAATGTCTGCCTTTGGTAATTGGCTGGAGTACCGTGGTTAGGCGTCCTTTAGCTAGTGTGTCCCCCTCTTCCTTCAGCCAAGATTTGATTTTATAGAGATCCCATCAGTGAAGCGTGGGTGCCAACATTGATTGATGTGACCCTTTCAGGTTGACCCACCTATTTCTGTGCTACCCACCCCATGACAATCTATGTGGAAATACTCCTTATTGTTCACAATATATTCCTTGAATCACTTGCATTTTGTATAGAAAGTGAACCGTCTTGCCTTTCAGAGGTTGGCATTTCCAACGGGTGGATAACACACTAATAAACCCTCATTTTGTTGCACATATGTCCGGGTGTTCGCGGTGCGGTTTGGAACGGTTTAGAGTAAAAAATTCATCCGATCGCAACACTAGTTTTAGTTGCGGTTGGGTTTGGATTGGATGTTTTTTTAATAAAAAATTTCAATCCGATTCGATCAAATTTTAATCGGTTTGGCTTGGATTCGATTTGCGGTATTCGTAAATTAGATAAATTAAATACATATAACAAGTCTCAACATCAAACTTTAAAAAGTTAACAATGTCATAACAAGTCTCAACAATATCTTAAAAAGCCAACGGTTACATAACATAAGAACAAAATTATAAGTTAGTTAAAATAAATAATAAATAACATTTTGAACATAAACTTTTTATTTAATAATAATAATATATGCATAACGTAAAAAATGTTTAATAAACTAAACATTTTATAATTATAATCATAAATATAATAATAAATAATAATATTACAGGACATTGTGCGGTTTGGATTGTATTGGAATGGTTATGGAAAGTCGATCCGAAATCTGATCCGATGCAGCAGTATGTAAAAAAATAAAATCCGATCAGATCCAAAGTTGTCCGGTTTTAATCGGTTCCGGTTTGGATGGAATTGGATAAGCGGTTTAATTTGGATCGGTTTAGATTTCAACACCTTGAAACGAAGATATTGCCTTCTTGCACGACAATTGAATAGATAACGGAACTGAACTTAAAGTTAAATTAAATCTACATTAATCAGTATACATGGTCTAATATTCATTGAATTCCAAATAAATGTATTCACTATAGGTTTAAATAAACTTTTTGCAGTTTCATGGTATTGAATTTCATCATTTATAATAATATTAATAACGAAAAGATTATTTTGTTGGACATAAATTTGGGACCAATTAATAATATAAAGGAATTTTTTAACGCAGTTTTGCTTAAATCAGTATTGGATAAAAGTTATGATGTTAGCGTTGGTACGATAATAAATTTATAGCTAACGGTACAACAATAACGTAGAGAAATAAAAAATGAAATATTTGATTTACTTTTATTTAAATGCCGTAACTAGTTGAAAAAAAAATAATTTTTCCAAATTCATAATTTAACAAAAAAATCCATATAATTTAATTAAATAAAATAAATTCAATATAATTATACAAAAATACTAAATTATCATTATCTTCGTATTGGACATAAAGAATCTTTAAAATAATTAAAGTATAGAATGAAAATTAATTGTAATTGATATTTTGAATTTTATAAAACTTTTATTAACCGAACAAACTATATATATTTAAAAAGAATTTAATCTCTCAACGTGTTATTGACCTCTTCCCTCCTCCAACATCGCTCTCCCAGAGGATAACAAGAAGTAGAATAAGAAGCCTTCTAACAAGGAGTGGCATAGTGGGCCAACCCGCCCCAACCCATCCAGCCACACGCATCCCCCCACGTCGAATGGGGCGGACTAGTTCGACCGGCAACGTAATGTAGGTAAAAAAAATTGAATGTGACAACTCTATGCATGAACTTCCGATAATTTCAACAGCACACCTTAAATTTTTCCATATACATATGATTGGTTCATAAAGTACAGTTACTTAAAGATAATTCTATAAATGCAACGACATAAATGAAACCATATTTGTAATAACTGGACCGGATCGCCCTATTGGGCTAGAAAACCGATGAACCTTTGGTCTGCTCGGTTCGGTTGGATCTTTTATTATAATAAATATTCAAACCGCTTAAACCTGGGCAGCACGTGACAAACCCGATGAAACCGGCCGGTGCTATGCTGCTTCCAATATCCAAAAATGCATACAGGTAGTGTTGAACCCGGGTCTGCTTGGGAGGTTCGAATAAGTAACGCCACCATGTTCGGGTTTTAAGTTGTGATTCTATATGATAATAAATCTATACATTATATAACAGAACTGCCTTACAAAGTGACCCAGTCACCCAGTTACCTGATCGGTTCGATAACAGGTTTGGTTCTGACAACAATGGGAGGAACATTATAGAAAAGAGACTCGATTCACAATTTAGTAGTTCAGTCGAGTTGTCAGTGCGGTCGGGCTGTTTTCAAATTTAACCCTTAATTGGCGGGCAATCCGCTACAAACCAAAACAATAACCCTATAATATCTTACTCGAAACGACCAAATACCCTAAACATATATATCATATTTCTACACTAACAACGATACATTACTAATAATTTGTTCACATTTGGCGTACTTTAGTTTTGAACATAATTGGTGTTTAACGTCTTCAAATTATATTTCTATTTGTGCTCCTTGCTAACTCTACTTTTTTGACTTACTAACATAAAATAAGTGATAATTTAAATTTAAAACGTTATATTCGATGAGTAGGTTCGATCGACGTGGAAACAATATTTACGGCCCACATTATGATAAAGCCAGCCGAGACATTGCTCTTACCAGGCCTAGCTTGTTATACAGTTAATTGGACTGGGACTGGTCCATTAACGTATTAAAGCTTTTAAAAGTGACGGGGCCTGTACCTTTTTTATAACAGACCAGAACAGGCTAGGCCAAACACAGGCCAGCATGCAGGTCCCTGGCAGGCTGCCTGGCAACTTTCCACCCCTAATTTTTTTCGCTCTCCTGATAAATAAATTTTCATTATATCTAATTTATTATCCAACTTATTTTATCTAGGTTTTTTAAGGTTAGACTTTAAATTTGCTTCCGTTATAGTAATGAAGATAACATTTGTTTCGATTAAATTACAGTTAATGCCGTCTTTCTCCTATTAAAAATAACAATCTGACTAAGTATCCTTTGAAAATGGTCCTTTAATCAGGCATTTATTAGAATAATTTAAAAACAAATTAAAAGAAATATATCCAAATAGATTTAGTGTCTTTTTAAAATTATATATACATCCAAATGATAAACTAAATAAAACTGAAATTTACAATTTAAAATTTAAAAGGCAAATGTTAAAAAACTATTTAAGTTTAAGCATTTTTAATTAATAACGGATTATCATTTAAAAAACTTATCCAAAAAAAAATTAAGTAAAATTGAAGAATTTAAATTTAAAATTCAAAAAATAAATTTGAAGGGTTTTAATTATTAACCCAGACATGTAAAGTCCCTAGAAAATATCATTTCTCAAACAAATATGTTAGATATACTTTTATTGAATAAAATCTATAAAATTTGGCCTCATGGTTCATTTTAATAAAGAAAACGTTAATAAAATAAATAAAAAATTGTATATGTCTTTTTATCGAGTAAAAAATAAAAATTCTTAATTTTTTTAGGTTTAAATTTAAATTTCGGATTCATGATTTTGGATGTCTTTTAAACAAATTTTCTATAAAAGTCAGTAAATTTAAGATGTGCAATAAAAGGAAAAAAACCAAGTTTTACAAACATACATTTTAATAATTTTAAAAGCATTAATGTTCAAATAAGTAACGATAAGATTCAACGAATAAAAAAAAGTTTAGAGACATTAGATTAATTTTATCGAATAAGATATAAAAAATGTTATTTTATATTTAACGTTTATATTTAAACTTCTGATTTATGATTTTGGATGTGGTTGAGACCGATTATCTGTATCACCTCATAGTTTACGATGTCTTACAATTGAAAACAAAATCGAATTTCTAGAAACAAGCATTTTCATATTTTTAAGAGCATTAGTATTAAAATAAGTAACGAAAAAATCTAAATATATATGAAAAAAAGATGAATAATATATGCGTTTTTTTTGAAAATGATATTAACATTTATTTTTATTTTGAATGGTTAAATTTAAAATTTTATACATATAATTTTGGATGTATTTCAAAAATATTTTATGTATAATTTCATAATTTTAGATGTGTTACAATTGAAAAATACTTTTTTTTTCAGCGATACATTTTAATAAAATTAAAAGCGTTAATATTCAAATAAGCAACGAAAAAAGAAAAACTAATAATAAAAAAAATTGTTGCAAACCATAAATTTTTATGTTGGTGGCATCTCTAATCAATCTAAAGATAACGTTTAAAAAAATAAAAGAAAGACAGAAAGAAAAAGGAAAGTAAAGAAGAAACAACGAACGTACACAAGAGGGGAAGTAGAGACATGTAAATAAATAAAAAAAATATTAACATAAATATTTTATGAAGTAGATTGGAAGTTAGAGATAATTCTAGTTTTTCAAATTGAAATTAATTTAAATTACCAATATGTTTACCTACAAATTACGAATGTCTTTTAACTAAATTTTATTTAAAATACATATTTTCAATTTTAAGGCTGAATAAAGACTGAAATTTAAAGGATACATAGCATTTTCCTAAAAATAAATATAAATCTGCAATTTCTTATGACAACAACCTATGAAATTTTCTATAATTTTCCATAAATCTGCAATTTTATTTCCTCGTGTCACATCCTTATATTTCTAATGATGAAGTGGCTCCTGACTTGAATACATTAACGAGATTTGAACCGAAATCCCTCCTCCTAGCACGAGTCCGTGGCCCATCAATGACCATGGATTTGCAAGCATACTACGTCTGTAATCACATACCGTAGCTCCCATTCAGGAAAATTAACTCTCATAGCCTTCACCAGTCTAGTGGCCCAGGCTTGAAATCAACCCGGTACTATACAGGAGCAGGAGCCTGAGGAATTGAAATTCATTACACGTCAACACATACTGCTGTATCAACTTGCGTAAAATTTAGATGATCTGGATAGGGCAGGTTTGTCGAATAACGACAGACACATCATTCAGATAAAGAATTTGATATGACGCGACTGAAGAGAGTCGACGTTGATTTCATGCTTTTTAGGGTGTTGTTATCGAAAATATCACATTCAAAGCTTCCCCAAGAAGTCTCGTTAACCCTACAAAGACATTATTTCTGCTGAAAGTGGCGGAAGCAAAACCGAACAAAATTTCAATCCCTAAATCCTTCCAGCGTAAAAACCCAAGAATTACTAACTCAGCCACCCTTGTCCTGGCCCAATGGAGCTGACCATGAAGCAATTCACATTTTTCATTGTCACGAAGGGACACAACACAGGAGTATACATCTCCTTTGAAGAAGCCAACAAGCAGATTCTCAACCACCCCGAACCAGAGTACACCGGGTTCAATAGTTACGTCCTCGCACTTCACGCCTACGAATCAAGGATGGAAACTCTGCTGGCGGACAAGGAGGCAACTGCGGATATTATGTCTGAGACAGGCACAGTGGAATCACCGCGGCAGACGCCCCGAACCCTACCAACATTCGACAGACGCCTTGCTTCTGTTGTTGGTGGTAAAGTTCTGATTTACCTTTCCATGAACGTCACTATATTCACAATTAGCTTATTAACAACCAACGCATAGATTTTTGAGAGACCAAACACTTCCATGTTCAGCCTATATTGTTTTCATTTACAGGAGCACCATTGATTCCAGCAGATGAGTGTGCGTCGCATAACTTCGCCCTTAGCAACAGCATGGAGCTCTGGCTATCGATGTATTGCTACGACACGAAAATACCCACCCCTTGTTTCTTTCGTGAGGAAAAATTCCACCGGGATCTGGGTCCTCTTTATGCATTCAATGTTATAATCCCTGGAAACCCGTTTGGACCAAACCTCTGGGCGAAGGGTCGTTACACGGTCCTGGAGGATGACGCGAGGGAGGACGCTGCGTTCAGCATGTTGTGGGTTCTTTTAGCATACACGGGTAATGAGGTCAGAGACTTCAACTATCTTCGTGCTAAGTCTTTGCAGAGGGAAAACACGCATCTTCGGGAAGAGATCACGCAGCTGGAGTCTAAGATACACATGCTTGAATCTATTTGCGATAATAGCCTTGATTGCATCACCCCATAGATTGAAGTTAAAATCATGGCAACTACCCAGAGATAAACGTAGCTTTCTTGCTTCTAATCCCTTGGTTTTCTAAAAATTTGTAATTTCTGTGTCTCTTTGAGAAGGTTTAGGTAGAGATGTCAAGACTTTTTGTTTGAGATATTTTATTTCTCATTATATATCTTCTATGTCCTGATGAAATGACATTGAGAAACACCTTAAAGTTATGGTTAATTTGATAATAATTTCGTGTGTTGAAATAGTGAAACGATCATGCTGTGAACCATTATATACTGGTGTTTTATTTTTTCTCGCCTAAATTCTTTTTAAAAGATTGTACATTGCACTTTTGGGTTGCAAAAATAACCTAAATTTGCTGTTGTTTGATACTCTATCAAAATACAACTCAATGCAACCATGCAAGTATGCCAAATAGACAGCTCAATCTTGAACCCAATCTTTGACACCTACAACTAATAAGCAGAGATTATTTTCTGCATAATAAATTGAAATCAGCAAAACGATAAACAATAAATATTATAAGAGGAACATGGCTTCCAACCAACCGAGGAAACCGTGTGTTTTCCTTCAACTAAACAAATCAGAAAACATATGGCTTGTTGTCCAGACCAAAAAATGGTGACAGCATGACAACAAATAACCAAACTTGCACCTTACACGAATGTAAAAGAACAAAAACCACTGACAAAGATCAAAAGATTCCTCTTTCACCTATGTTACATAGTAAAGGTGAAGAACCAAGACCAAACAATTCAGAAAGATGCAACACTAGTCTAATGCTAATAAAGGTTTCAATGCAAAAAAGATAACAAATCAGAACAAAAGCCTATGCGCCACAACAATGAACACAATCGAGGAAAATGGAGAGTAACGTTAAATTCAATAAGTATAGAGAGCTTGCATGGTATTGTGGGAAATGAAAAGGCAAATAACATGTAGACAGCATCGATGCTGCTGTGCGAATTGAAATTGTAAACTAATCTAACATAGTTTGTGTCAAAGCTACTTAGGTAAACGACAGAACATCGTATCATGAACAAAAAGAGTTAAGTGTTGCTGTTGCAACACATCAGCATTCACAACACGAGACATAAAGTTTTTGACATATCCAAATACGCAATCCAAAATAACATAGTTAGCATGTGATTCAACCCGGTTGGATTCATTCAAAATCAACAAATTGAACCAACAGCTCCACGTCTGGCTAGGTCCTGGAGATCTCAAACACGGCAAGCTTTGGCACAGTTATGTTGCACTTGCTCAAGAATTCAAACCACCCTTGGCTAATGCTACCACAATTGCGCCTTCTTTTGCCCACGTATCTTCCGTAGACGGCCCAGACGGAGATCTCCCCCGATCTAAGAGTGACCATGACATCATCGTTGACGTCGTCTCCAAAGTGCGGCACATTTGGCTGGGAAAACCAAAATGGAGATTGATATGTAGTTAATGGGATGTGTAACAGTATTGCAATGTGCAAGTAGTCAAACAGAATGAAACGATTAGTACAGATGATGGAATTATGAACATGTGGGTAAAGGCAGCTGTTACGTGAAAGCATTGCGCATGAAGTCAAAATGAATCAAACGGCAACTACTGATGACGGCATTATGAACAGTTAGCATGCAATTGGGTGCTTGTTTTTCTAGACAATGGAATTTTAGTATCTAACAACAACTTTCATTACCACCAAATATCTGTAATGAATTTTAATTCAAAAACTGATCCAGCAGATAGCCAACCATTAACAACTAAGCAACAGCACAAGACACAACATATGGGCCACTTAGAAAGGCACATTGGCAAACAAAGTAAGTACCAGCGAAATAACAACAGTTAATGTGGACCAGGTAGGCCGCCAAATTACTTTCAATATAGGGAACAGCAGGGGAACAAAACAGATAATGTGGTCCCCAAAGTTAAACAAAGAAGGATGTGTATTTGTAGTGGAGAGGGAAACCCATTACTAGGAAGTGGATGCCCAAGAGCCTTTTTGTGATGTGCAAGATGAAGAAGGGGTGCTCGGACTGAAATGTATGCTCCACCTCAGCTGCAGCTGAGCTCCTGGGGACATTGATACACCCCATTCGACGCCAGGGCGCGTGAGTAGCGGGTGCACGGTTCTTTGGCACTTCAGGGAGTATGACGTCGACGGAGTCATCACCGAACGTATCATACGTCCTTTCGACACCCGGTGACTGAAAGATTCGAACCCTGAAGTCGTCTCTGCCCTTGTGCTTGAACAGCAGAATGTTAGATGGTTGTAGCTTGTATTCATGATAGAACCTTTGCCATCCCCTGCCGAGAGTGATCTCTTTCCACCCATTGGGGCTGCATGCAATCTTGTAAGTATGGTTTGACCCATCGGTGACCGTGACATACAGATGGTTGCTTCCTTTGGAGAGGAGCCCATTCGGTAATGGCAGACGCTGCATATAAGGGCACATGAGGAGTCGGCGTAAGAGATAAAATAAAATGCGGAGAGTAGAGTGACAAAAAATCGCAACATAAGAAGCGGAATCGTTAACCTACCATGGGCCGCGACGGCTCTCCTGCCGCTTTGATAACCCTCAGGGCGTCACCTTTGGCGTATTCTTCGGCCATTTATTCGTCAGGCCACCAACACAGACGAAGAAGGGGATATTCTGAGGTGGAAGAACCCGTACAGAGTGGATAGCGTCTGAATCCAGCGGATATCAAGGGTGAATCCTATCTAATTCATTAACGGAAGTAATGTATTTAGAGTTGCAGGACTTAGAAAAATGTGCCGTCAGCCTTCAATGAAGTCTTCTTCAAGAAGCCAATCGCTCTCGCGCCTCTTGGGCCTGAAAAATTTTTTTAGGTGTTGCCACTGAAATTTTTGAAAATGTATTTTATCAATTAAAAATGATTATTTTCTTAAATCGTAACTTTTAGAATTTTGAAATACGCTTTATTAGGTTATTAGGTATTTAATTTTGTAATATTATTGAATTAATTAAAGAAATATATTATAAATTATTTACTATGTTCTTAATTTTAAAATTTTTTAAATTATACTTACATTTTACTCATATTATATAATTTTTAACCTTTTATTTAAAGAAAAGACAAAATTATTAAAATTTTCTCAGAAACTAAATTCACGTAATAACTAATATAGATTTGAACCAACGTACCCTTATGCACATATTTTCGGAATCGTTAAGTATCCTACAATATACATTTATCTTTCTGACTTTTCACACTCTCAATACTCATGGGTTTGATTACAACTATTTAGTTTGTATGTTTATTGTTTTTCGATAAAATAAATTCAATCATAAATTTATTTATTTCATCGACTTTTTTTCTTTAGCAAACTTAATGACAACAAAATCTTAATATTAATTTGCGTTATTTGCTTAGGTTGTTACTTTTTAAAATTTAAGTTATTTGCAAATTATTCTTTTAAATTAAAAACAATTAATTTTGTAGCTTGTTATAGCAACAATTTTAATTTTTTGGCTTAGGTTCTTAGTTTTTAAATTTGAAGTTATCAATTTAAATCGCTACTTATTAAATTTTTAACAACACTTTGTAACGATGTTCCATATTTAAATTTGCAGGTTATTCACCTAATTTAAACATTTAATTTTAAATTAGCTATTTCCATTGCTAGTTTTTAAAATTTTAAATCATAGTTATATTATATTCTTATTACAATAATATTACTCTTTTATAAAAAAAATTAAAAATTATATTTCAGATATTCGAAAT
>NC_029776.3:80937250-80996414 GCF_000817695.3 Arachis duranensis
TATCAAACTTCAAACATACTGTTATTATTATTAATATTAATATTTTTATGGATCTTATTTTTAATATGAGTAATGTTATTAATATTATTAATTTTATTATTATTATAGCTACGAAGATTTAATAAAAAAATTCATTGTATATGTATTTGTTTCATGGAAAAATAATATCAACTATCAATACAATCCATCTTTTAAAAAAAAATTAAAATCAAATAACAAGAAAGCCCACAAACCTAATCATTTTCATTATGCTAACACATTCTACGTCATTAAATATCAAACAGGGATAATATCTGAAATTTTGGAAAATTTTTGCAGCAGCAGTCTTCGTCTCTTTAAACACTGCTGAGCCGTGATCCCTACCAAAATTTGGAAAAATCTATGTTCCATATGAACCCTTTTCAATACTGTCATGTGGAGAAGTTTTTTAAACCAATTTTGTTGTTATTAGCAACCCTATAAATAACTCTAGAATATTACTAATAAAAAAATTTTTGTCTTTGGACTACATAAACAACAAACACCAAACACGAAAGACCAAACCATGACCCATCGACCATGTCCTCACCCTCTCCATTCCAATTGGAACTGCCTAATGACACCATTTCCCAAGGGACTTCATTAAATTCTATAATCAATACAAAAATGTCCATAATCCATTTTCACAACCCTTCGCAAACACCTTCTACCCTTTCGGCTACCACATTTATAATAGAAACCTGTGTGCTCTTCCATTTACTCCGTATTAAATGTTAAACTTCAATCTCCAAATAACCTTCAACCACACATGGAATGACTTTATATTTAACTTCAAATGTATGCAATGGAGTGTAATTTAGAACAAAATAACGCCTAGCTTCATGACTATTTATGCAATGAAAATAATATATCATATTCGTAGCTGCATGTAACGATTTTTTTCATTTATTTTTTTGTGCCAACCCTTGTAAACCACGCATAAAGAAATAGATTGTAACTATTACATAATAACGTAATAAGAAGATAAATGTTAGAGTCACGACCCACAAAGATGCAAAATAAACCCTTCACCACAAACCCTAAAACCGTCAACCATGAACCCTAAACAACAAACCCCAAACCCCAAAAACAGTTACCCGTCAGCCCAAAACCAAACCAACATTATCCACGGCCGTGCAAGGTGTCCCAAGAAGCCAGCCGCTTCTTAAGCCGAGCGTTCTCAGCCTCCAGTTTAGCGACACGGGAGTCGACGGACAGACTAGATATCCGCTCCAACTCTAGTAGACGTTCCCTGCAACTCTGAGTCACGTAGTAATTGTAGTCGAGGATCTCCTTCCCAGACTCTCCAACAACCGCTTGCAGGGATGATAAAGTGGCTTCTTGCCTTGCCAGGCGTTCGTTGGATGAGAACCTGCCGTAGGCCACAAAGTTAACTCCGTCCGGTGGGCCCCCCACATGCACCAGAAACCCATAGTACCGGTCGCCCTGGACGTATATGCAATCGCGGGGCTCAAACACTGGAGGCTCTGTCTTAAGGGCGTCACATGCCCTGCGCAGCATCTGCTCAAGGTCCTCCATGATGACAAACTGGTCAGGATTCACCGTGGGGACAAAATCTGGACTTTCAAACCCAGGAAAAACAATAACAATGAGTAAACATAAAGGATAACCGGAAAAAAAGATAATGTGAAACCGCCTACCGTCGTCGCGGAAAGGGGCGCCAGGGCGAGTTCCTCCGGAAGAACCACTTCTGTCACCTACGCTGGGGCTTGACATTGTTCCAACCCAATGAACAGTGACTCAGTCACAAAAGGATGTAACAACCTTCAATCTTATTAACAAAATCCTCAGCGAAGCAATGTCAAACATGAAACTTATTTATATTTATATATGACATGCCTCATCACATTCTCCAATCCAATTATGTATACACAGTTATCTCACTCGACAGTCACACCGCTTCTCCGGGGCTTTAAATTCGATAATAAATGCATTAACCTCACCTATCCGTTTTTCGCACCCTCCACTATATGTTCAACGCTTTTTCATTTTCACATTAAACGCGTCACATTATCTCCCCTCTATGTGATACACGAAACAAATTTCAAAAACACAAAATTCACATCCATGGTATTAAACTACCCTAAACTATTCAGATTACATAAAAAATTAACTATTAACTATTCATATATTAAACGGCTAAGTATCTGCCCGAACCTTTAACATTTTGCTGACTGCACGTGGAATAATGTGTACTACTACAGGTCTAGAAAAGTATAGCTAAGTAACAACTTTTGTTTAACAACGTCTGAACAATGTATTATAATAACATTAATAGAGTGAATTTAATTAGGAGAGTGCTAGGGGAACATTCTTGAAAAATCTTCTTGGTCATCTATTCTTTTCCAATAATTAATACCATTTCCCATACAGTTTTTAGTTTTCACCATAATATAGTTACGCTTACTTTAACATTTAATATTACGCATGCATTACTGAGAACGTATCTGCTACACTCAAGTTCAGGTTTCCAACAGGGTCGGTGGACTTATAAATATGGAGGATACACTCCTATGCCACACTCCAAACCCTATACTCTAAACACGTATCCCCATCCCCATCGAAATAGGAACCAACATGAACAAACTGAAAATGACAATCGACTGTTTCTCAAATATCGCTTTCATTCCCAACGACATCTGGGTAGCAATTACCATTAAAGTTGCCTCAGACTCCATTCGAGACCTGTGCAGTCTCAGAATGACCTGTAAGGCTGCACGCGATGCGGGAGATTCTGATATTGTTCACCGGAGTGTTTTCATCCCACCACCGCATGCCACACCGTGGTGGTGGTGCCTCAGTCCGGAGGCAAAGAGATTCTTTGATCGATGCATGGTAGCTGGCCATCCAGAGCTTCTGTTTCGGGAGGCACTTCGGGAACTTTTCATCAGACATGACGAAAATGTTGGCCTCCAAATGCTGAATAGTGCAACAAGTACAGGCCATGCAGCAGCCAAATACGCACTGACCATGACGTTGCTGCTTCGCACGGACGGCAACGACGAAAAACAAAAAGGGCTGGAACTGTATCGCGAGCTTGATGCGGCTGGTTCACTCGCTGATTGTAAGGCAAGGTGCTTTTCAATTCTGACAATCTCGTGGCCAAGTGAGGTCCAAATGCCCCATATAGAAGAACAACACACCGTCTGTGCCGTACTTAGGTGCTCGACCAGTGGCCACATGCCTCTTCTGTATGACTATCGCAGACGTGCAGCAGAGCGAAACTCCGTCCATGCTTTCGGAGGGGCCGCTCATATCCCCTGCATCCAGCGTCGCGCAGACTACGACCTGCAAGCCTTCGTCAACCTCCCATGAGTTAATACAATTTAATTACAACCTGTATATTAAACGTTAAATAAATGAGTCGATACAATTTAATTACATACTTGTTTTATCTTTCATTTGTTATAATTAAGTATTGAAATTTATATGTTATTTAATAATATTTTATTTCAACCGGAACCCTGTCCTTCATCAAACCAAAAGTTAGGCTAGTTTATGCTCCTTGCAAAACGACACATGTCAGCCCCACAGTCGATAAATTTCCAACCGTTGGAAATATTACAGTTGCACAATTTCAATTTCCTGCTCAAATCACAGGAGCCATCGTCGTTGCCTTTAAAAACCACCGAAACCAACATCCCATCTTAAACATACTCAACACAACTCTCCCTTGGAATCTCAACATGGTCCGTGCCAAGAAGAAATACTATGTTGTTTTCATAGGGAGGGTCCCTGGTATCTATAGTTCCTGGCCGGCCTGTCATAGCCAAGTTAACGAATTTAGCGGCAACCTCCATAAGTCTTACGAAACCATCGATGAAGCTCGTATGGCGTTCGAACAATTCTTATCTGGCAGACGATCACAGACTCAGCTCACCAACAATAGTTCTCTACTGCATCAAATTCATGCAACATCCATTCGGCACCACCCATCACCGATTCCTGACTAACTACTCCCTTTCGAACGAAGGCATACAGGAGCAACGTCAAATTGAAGGAGGAGACAACCACTCAACTGTCCGTCAAACCAACCGATCCAACCAAAGGCACCGGCAACAAAATCCCTACCCGTGTATCCTATTTATAATCGTTACCATCTTCGTCCTATACTTAACTCTGGTTAGGAAGTAGGCTCGTCTTAACCTTAGTTATAACAGCACCTACCACCATGTGTTACCTGCTTTGTAGCAGTCTAACATTTCACTGTCTTTCGTGGTTTACTTTTTAACGTATATTCTATTGTATTAATTAGTCTAATGTTCACTTCACGCATAACATCAGCTTATTATTCCAGCATAACTGTTATTAACTCAGCGAAGTATAATTATTCATATGTGATTTTAGCACTTTAATCCATTAATCCATTTACCATCCTCCTCTGTTTACGTCATCTGAACACATACGGTACATACAGCCTAAGATTTTTAGATATAGACAATTTTAATGTGAAATGCGATAATTTTTGTTCATTTTGATATTTGACATTCCTGTTATGATAGTACATAACATTACTGCGGTTTTGTAAAACAAATATATTTTTAAAATATAAAAAGAGAAAACGTCGTTTTTGAATAATATATTTTTATTATTATACAGAGACAAAACGTCATACACGTTTTGTAAAAAAAAAACATTTGTTTTTACCCTAAACAAAATAACAACCCCAATGTAAGTCACAAGAAAAAGCGACAAGGATCTTGAGATCTGCTTCCTTTGGGGATTGAGAATGACACACATTTAATTAATGATAATAATTTGACGAAACACATACAGCTACAAAATTTCATTATAAACTGAAAACTGATAGAGGAAATGCAAAATGCATAAAAAATAATTTCATTGTACAATGCAACGGTGCAAGTAAACCGAATTTATCCCTACTAAATTCTGTACCGACTCTCTGACACCTACAACTAATAAGCAGAGATTATTATCTGCATAATAAAATGAACACAGCAAAACGATAAACAACTTCCGTGACAAACATAATTGCTTCACTTGCTAAAAGATACATGAAAATGTATAGCACAAAGTACATTAAGAAGTTTAATTCATCTCTCAGCCCTACTAGGAAGTAGAAAACGAGACTTGATGAAATGGACATGAGGAAAAGGAATGGCATGACAAGAATTGTCCAAGTTAAAATACTAGTGCACTTCAATGATGGTTAGATTATTGACATTCATGCATCCAATTGAGACTGTATTTCTTCCTTGAAGCGAATTCTAAATACATATAAACTTCTGTACAACCCGGTTGTTACATTTATAGGAAACAGACATTTCTTTTATAGATTCAATATTCTGTGATGAATTGAAAAACTTCTTTTAGCAACCACCTGTCATGCAAGTGACACAATTGAGTTGAAAGTGTTAAAATTTAAGTCAACTTTGGAAATCTAAAAAAATATCAACCCAAAAGAACAATACAGAACATAAAGTTGGCAAAAACAAAGTACAAAACAGCTAAAGTGGTTCATCGTCTTTTCTATTTTCTTCATCAAATGAGAACAAAAGTATTTAAAGGGACAATAGAAAGTAAAGCGAGCCTCTTTAAACGATTCAAAAAAATATTTAAAATTTCAATACAATGGAAGAAGAAATAGTGTCAGAACAATGGAAAAAACAACAAACAAAAACAAGAACAAAACAGAAGCATACCTGAACCGGATAAGCTTAGAAGACAAACATGGGTTCCAGCCAAGAGAGCAAAGCGTGTCTTTTCCATCCACTAAACAAAACACAAAACCCATGTTTTGTTTTCCATAGCAAAACGGAGAGAATCGAACTTGCACCTTCCAACAATGTAAAAGAACAGAAACCACCGAACATATGTTACATACTAAAACTGAAGAACCAAGACAAAACAATGGAGAAAGATGCAACATTACTCTTATGCTAATAAAGCTTTCAGTGCAAATAACACAGAAGAACAGAACAAAAAATCGCGCCAAAACAAGATACACAATCTAAAGAAATGTAGAGTAACGTTAAATTCAATAAGTTTATTTCCAACAAGGGAAAAATGCTGAATATATGCAGCCTCATGTGGCCAGCGAAGTCAAAAAACACAATCACGTGTACGCCATGTCATGCTTTGAAATTTATAAGGTAGCAAAACTGAAACAAGCTGTCAACAACATATATGTACCTCTCCAACAAAAGCCCCTTTTCATGTTGCACAGAATGTGTCTCCCGTTTGTGAAATTTGGTCACTTTAAATTGCTTCACGTGCCCCTCCCTCCTGACGAAAACATGATTTCTAGCCAAGGACCAAGGTACATGTCGGCATAACCTTTGTATTCTTCCACGTCTCTTCCAATGTGCGCACGCAGCCTTTTCTTATCCCCCCTTCTGGGCCTCTACCTCAGGAAGTCAGCAACAAAGACGTACACATTAAAAAAAAGTTACTGCATTTTTTATTTCTATTGCGTAATAATTCGACGGCAAAAGAGATCATAAATCATATCAGTTTCAATTTCCTGCATTCCTATTAGATATCGTGCTAACAACAATCATTATAGACCGTGTTGCCACCATCACGAGGTAGCATCAAATTTCTTAAAACAGAAATTTTTGAATAGCCTGCAGAAACAAATATTGTTAGAGCTACCAACCGGGATGAAATAGAAGTAAAATGGAGCAAGAAAAAAAATCATAGTGTTTGAATGAACGAAGGCTGAGACAGAGTTGTAGAGTTATCGGAACTAAAGCAAGAGTTTCTCGTGGCATTTAAGTACAAAGCAGAATCTAAATTTAAATCCGCGGCGATTCGTTTGACTGCTTCCGAAATTGATTACTCAAGTTTCAGAGGTTTCCATATTGATCACCATCATATGAATAGGAAAATTGTTTCCCATACGACGGTCATCTTCATGGAAACTTATCAAACTTGAATAATCAATATCGGAGTCACTCAAATGAATCACCGTGAATTTAAATTTAAATTCCCCGTTATACTCAAAAACAACGAAATAATCTTGCTTTAATGCTGATAAGTATACAACTCCGTAACAACCTTCATTCAAACAAACGCTAAAATCTTCTCTCTACCTCCATTTTACTTTTATTCCATCCCCAGCTGGTAGGTCCAACAATATTCAAGTTTTCAAATTACATTACAAAAATTCTTTGATCTCTAACTGGCAGAATAAACCATAACCAAAAAGCCAGCAACTTCTGATGCAACATGAAACAAACCGAATCATCAACTTATTCACCATTTTCAGGCACCAAACAACTATTTGTGAATTTATTTACCAGCATTAATCCCCTTCTTAATTAATTATTTAATAATTCTAAGGCAATCATCAACTGATTAAAAAATATAAATGACACAAGGACAAACTTCAACGTCACTCACTTCGCCAAGTGATACACACTAACTGAATGACCTATGGCAGAACAATATTGGTTTTGCATCCAGATCTCTCATCCCATACATTCCGGCAGTATTCTATAACCAAAAATTTATATAAAATAGATTCAACGAACGAATAACCTCTTTCATAACCAAAATTAGAACATCAGGATCTCCGAATACAGGTGGTTATACTTACAGTTTTTCCAAGGTCTGGGTGTGCTTCCCACACTTGTCCCACCACACTGCACACTCGATCGGTAATTGCTGACATAAACACTCAGGATTTCATCCACCTAATACAACCAACTTTCAGATCTGTCGGAAGGCATCTCTCTCAGCCTCTATCAAACAGATTTCAGATTAACCAAATTTAAACGAAGTTTGACATCAACAAAGAAAAATATCACACACTTGAATGGGAGAAGATGGGCCCCACCACTTAGGTATCAAACAACAAGGGCAACCCATTTCTATCCCTATGATGCATGCAGCTGGAACTACTGGATCTGCCAGGTATTAAGTTTCAATCACAAACACTGTTAATGACAATCAATCAGCTATTTGAAACAAAATAAAATGACAAATTCAAAGAAATGCAAAAATTCAAATACAATGATATCAATAACAATTACCAGGAAATTCAAAGAAAACTACACTGCATTACACAGCAAAGAAAAGAAATCGTTCAAATTAATACCTAAGTTGGAGCCTCCATATCTGGAGTCGAAGGGGTAAGATTCGCCGGTATGCCACTGTTGGGAGGGGATGCTCCACGCTGCTTCTTGACTCTCCGGAGCTGCTTGGAGGCGGTTCTTCAACGGGACTCGCATGGGGTTAGGGGGCGTTGGTTCCTGGGACTGGGAGCGGCTGTGAGGTGCTGCTTCCGCGCGACTTCGACGATTTGCGAGGTCCTGGGAGGACTGCGTGGGGTTGGGTATCGCGTTTAGAGAGCGGGGTTTCTAGTTTCTTCTACGATGGCTGCGCTAGGTTACGAATAATGATATTCAGGTAATCAAATGGGGGTGGGACATGGTTTTTAAAACTTACCCGATCCAACATAAACAACCAGGCCCATGTTAGTCCACAAAAAAACCAACTCCATGCTACCACTCCACTACCGCGCTGGCTTAATAGCTGCGGCTCAATAATTTAACAACACACCACAGCTGCCCCCAATCTCAATAAACTCCTGTAGGTTTTGCTTGTCACCTTTTCAATAGGTTTTGGGAATACCTTGCACCATTTTTCTATGATTCTACACCATAATAATCCTAATAAATCTGCACCCTCAACATTTTTAATAATATATCTCAAGGGTACTGCACCCTGGATCACCAAAGATCCAAAAAAGTTGACTGGAGCATTAGAAAACCTTCCTGTTTTTTAAGCGTAGTTGTATATTCACCAAAGAATATGTTTAAAAACGTAGTTATATGATTATGGATACAACCACTTTTTTAAAGTGTGACAATAATTAACCGCGTGACAACAAAATAAGCGCAGTTATAGTTCAATAAGAACGCATATTGATAAAGTAACAAGTACGCGTGGATGTAATTCCTGTAAAAATATGACCATAGCTAAAAAAAATATGGCCGAAAACTATAGTTATACTTTTTTTTTTCATTTTTTGACACGTTTTAAAAATGTAACAAATTTTTTAATAATAAATATATATTAAAATATAAAATATATATTAAAAATAAATTAAAAAATACGTGTATTCATAGTTTCATACGCTATATGTTACAAAAATGACTTCGCTAGGTTTAATAGACCACGTGTTACAAATTTTATAAACATTTCTTGAGCTTACCTGTATTTTTATCTTTGGCGAGATGATTGATACCTAATTTATCTAAAATTTAATGGGTTTTTACTATTCTTTGCTCATTATTTCGTAAAGCACTTAAAATTTTCAGTGTAAATGAACTTAATTTATATATAGATAGTTATATAATTTTAGGATAAAGTATTAAATTAGTTCTCCACGTTTGAACGTAACCCTATTTTGGTTCTTAAAGCTTAAAGTATCCTATTTGAATAATCTAAAAAAGTTTTATTTAGTTACAATGTAGTTTCACTGTGAGATCAAAGTTAAATAATTAATGGAATATCCTACATAAAAATAGTACAAGAACAAGATCGATAATTTAAAAAACAAGTACAAATTCAAGAGGCACAAAATCAACTGCGAATGTATTAATATATTTAGTTATTATTTTTTTAATAATTTAAATAAAATATTTTCTATAAAACTAAAGAGAATGATAAATAAATGTATTGATGCATCCACGGTTAATTTTGTGCCTGTAGAATTTGTATTTATTCTCTAGATTATTAATCTTGTTCTTGCATGTTGTTATATAGGACATTTCGTTAATTATTTAACTTTGACCTCATAGTGGAACTATATTGAAGTTAAATGAAACTTTTTTTTATTCAAATAAAATATTTTAAACCTTAAAAACCATAACAGGATTACGCCCAAATATAAGGAATTAATTTAATACTTTATCCTATAATTTTATTTGTCCTTATCAATTATATAAAATTACAAATCATACATTTTTTTCTCTCTTACTAACTATGAAGCACGGACACTTTGTTGAGTTGTCGTGTCTGCGTGTCGGACACATTTCGGACACGACACTCACCAATACTTGTTCGACACGCGTGTCTGCTGTGTTCAAACCGTGTCTCAATAAAAACTAAAAAATTCTTCTCCGGATACACTTGGACACACTTAAATACCATCACGTATTAGCGTATCCGGTCTTATTATTAATATATACTCTTAAAATAAATTTAGATATAGTATATATTATTATTTATTAAAACAAAAAATATTTTAAATACTTGATATAATTAAAATAAGACATTAAAAATAATTTAAAAAATTAATTCATATTTTAATATCAATAAAATATTAAAATATCATTACGGTTTATCTAAAAAATATTTTATATTTTATAAGTATGCATGTATCCGTGTCATGTAAAATTTTAAAATTCACATGTCGACGTGTCTCATATTGTATCGTGTTCCGTGTCCATGTCAATGTCCGTACTTCGTAGTTTACTAATTTGTTTTTCTCTTTCTCATTTTATGTCTATTTACCCAAAAATTACTTGAACTCATGGACGAGATTGAAAGATGAGGAGAAGCCGTGTGGGAGTGTGGTGAGATAGGGTTGGGCTAGAGAGAGAAGTATGATGATGATTGAATTTGGTAAAAAAAATGTTGGGTGTTTAAATATTAATTTTAAAGATATAACTAAAATAAATTTAAAAATTAGGGATAAAATTAAAATAAATTAAAATTTAAATGTATTTTTAAAATTTTTAGTAAATTTTAGAGACAAAAAATATACTATTAAATGAATGCTAATGGAGGGTTGTTTCCAATATTTTTGATGATGGGATAATAGGTGTCTAAATGAATTATTGGACTAGTTTATTTAATCTATTCTTTTTTGAATTAATTGAACCCATTTTATTTAACCCATAATTTAAACAAATTTGATTTTAATAACAAAGACAGACTAATGCAATAAATTTAACCCATTTTGAGAGGCCCTAGTCCTTTTCGGACTAAAATTCACCCAAAAGGCCGAAATATCGGTGTCACTTACTCAATCATTCCTTAGTTAAAAATTTCAAAATTACTTTTATTAGATGGAAAAAAAACGCATGCTAATTCATCGGAATCTAGGCTGAATAAACATGATGTGGCTGAATTGACAATTCAAGTCATAGTAGGGAATAAAATTCCAATATGATCCCACTAAACATTACGCACTTGCTGTCGGCAAAGATATTAACTATGCCTCGAGCCAAATTATTAGGCCCCAAGTAATTTGGTCCAAAGTATAGAAAAAAATATTTCATAAATATAAATATTTTATTTTTTATCCTTTTGCCGTTTTGCGTGTTAATTAGTTCACGAGCGTTTCATTATTCTTTTGATTATATATATAGAGATCGAGAGCGTGTATTTTGCTTAAACATGCAATTTTCTATATATCTCATTCAGAATTGTGTCATTATATAGAAACGAACAGTAGTAGAACTAAATTGCACCATGGCTCTGAGTTTTAAGTTTGACACAGAACCAATAAACCAGGTTTTTTTTTCTCTCTCTTCTTTAAATATTTGTTTTTCGTATTTCATTTCTTATTAAGTTAGGTGAAGTCGACTTTACGTAAAATTAAGATCTAGGAGTCGTTTGATGAAAATTTAGTCAAATTAATTAAATCATCTAACGATTTTCAGGTATCAATTTCACGTGAAGTCGATTGTACCTGAATTTTTACCTTCTTATTTTTGCCATATGTTATAATAGTTAGAAACTAAGATAAAAGATTACAGAAAAATATATCGTTATATTTATTATGATTTATATATAATACAAATTACAGTCTATTTATAAGTATAAAATAAATTAAAAATAATAAAAATAACTGTTTAAAATTTAAATTCCAATATAAATTTAAGTATTTAAATACTATTGCAACAGTAATAATGGTTCACTACAACGTCATTGCAGGTACTTTTCCGAGGAAATTCTTCTGTGAAGCTAGTGATACTAAATAGGCCTCATAAGTTAAATGTCCTTAACTTTGAAATGGTAAGTAATTTAAATAGGTCATTGTTATGGTATTTAAAAGTATTAGTCTAATTTATCGAAAGAAATTAAAAATTAATATTTAATTTTAAAAATATAAAAATAAATAATTATTAAATATTCAAAAATTATCATAAAAAATAAATTAATAGATAAAAGTTAAGTATCAAGTTATAGACACTATAGAACTTACCATTTAAATATTACATTGTATCTTTTATATAATAGTATCACTTTTTTGGTATCTATAACAAGAGTATCAAGTGTGAACACAGAACACTATTTTGATATTAATACTTTTTATTAATTAATATATTTAAAAAACTTTTAATTAAAAAAATAATTTAAATATATACACAATTAATTATAGCAATCGTGGTATATGAAATTCATACCATAATGCACGAAAGTGATTTTAATTTGCGCACTCTCCTTTTATTTGACCTCAGTAATTAAACAAAAATATTTGTTTTCATACAGCTTGTCTTTTCGTAGCAACTTTTTAGAACCATTATCTATATAAACAATAAATATAATAAGGATGATAACGAGGAAGGTAAACTTTTTGCAGGTTTCTCAAATTTTAAAGAATTTAAGGATGTATGAGGATGACTCTTCAGTTAAACTTGTAATATTGAAGGTAATTAAAACGCCATTTAAAATATGAAAAAATATTAGGTGAATAAGTTATTTTTGTAATAAGTTCAATTAAATTATTTTTTTATATGATTTTTAATTTTTTAAGATTTAATTATTTTAGTGTGTTTTATGATTTTATTAAATTTTTAATTAAATTTTTATATTTTTAATTGATTTTTATACTACTTTTAATTTTATAATTAGATCATTTTCAGTGTAAAAAATATTAAAGTTAACTGAATATCTTTTCGTAAATTGAAGGTATTTAGAATTAAGAATATATATAATTAGATCTTTCATCACATATTTTTTGTGAAAAATATTTTGTTGATTTTAATATTTTTAATATAAAAATGATCTAGTTACAAAATTAAAAACTGAGACCCAATTAAAAAGAAAAAAAAAAACTAAGTTAGAGATCTAATTACAAATTTGACAAAGCTATAGAAACTAAATCGTAATTAAATATTACTTCAACCAATTTTTATCATACTAATAAATTATTAGATTAATTTTGTTGAATTTAGCTATGGTTTCACTTCATTCACCTGTATATATATATATATATATACACTTTCTTATAGTTATTAATAATTTTGTTATTATTATATGTTTGTTTTTATAATTTAAACTAAACAATATTTGGCATTTATATATATTGGTGAACTAATATGTTTCTGAATTTCTTTCCCAATGTTAATTAGGGTAATGGAAAAGGATTTTGTGCCGGAGGTGATGTAGTATCAATAATTTCTACGTCACTCATAGGTATAATACTCAAATAAAAACCATCAACATAGATATAATCAAAATAGTTAATATTTCGATTTAATTCTTGTAATATTTTAATATTACAATTTTACTTAAAGCAACCGTCATTTTTAATTTATTCCAAAATTTTATGAAATTTGAATTTTAACTACTTTAATTTGTATATAACATATAGAACTAAAATATTTTCTTGTAAATAATGATCAGATTAATCACTTTTACATGCAAATGTGATAATTGGATGTTCATCATGTATTATGTAGTTTAAATTTATCAAGAGATTATTATATATTCTAATCTGTAACCCTTACTTTAATAATCTAACTAGGACATTGGACTTACCCTGTGAAATTTTATGGTAAAACACTCATTTTGGACCATTTGGCAGCAACCTACAAAAAGCCTCTAGTAAGTTTGCATTCGCTAATAATAATTAAAAATTAAAATTTTCAAAATTAATTATCATTTTGTAATTCTTAATTATTATCATAAACGATTGTTTTTCAATTGTTGAAACCAGGTATCTGTGATTAATGGAGTGGTTATGGGAGGAGGAGCGGGTCTTTCCATGAACACAACCTTCAGAATTGTAACTGAAAAAGCTGTATGCTTCTCTACTATTACCTAATAAGATCAATTTCAGCAGAAAATTTCATCATCAATATAACAAAAATAAAATTACGTTTCTAGTATGTGATATTATAAACTGAATTACCAAAATATATATTATGTTCCAATTAAAATATATAGGATGCGACATAGATTATATAATGTTCTGATACATAAATTTACGGTACAAGAGCGAAGGTTTCACCAATCATATCGTGTTTTTTTACACAAAAGGCCTTTCATCACATGTATGCAAAGGAATAAAATTGATAGTGAAATTAAAAGAGAAAAACTAATGTGATCATTTTAATAACCACTAATTCATCAACTTAGTTTGATAATTATATAATTTTTGTTTCAAGTTGATGCTAAAAATAACAGAAAAATCCCATAGTTTCAGAAAAAATAGAATTGAGGGTCGTTGAAGTCGAAGTGTTCTTTTTCTTCCGTTAAAAATTTCGTTACTTTTCGTAAAAATGATCAAGAAAAAAGTCACATTAGGTCTTCACTTATAAAAACAAGTATTGATATTTGATGAATTATTATTATTATTATTATTATTATTATTATTTGTAGGTATTTGCAATGCCAGAGGCACATATAGGGTATTTTCCAGATGTGGGTGCAAGTTACTTCCTATCTAGGCTTCCTGGCTATTTTGGTAATTAACTAAATAACTCAAATGCTTCATTTTATATATTATATGTATATATAGGAAAAACATAAATTACTAAATTATTTATTCTAAAAATTTAAATTAATAATAAAAATACGTAAATTATTATATATCTAACACACCTTAGACACATCATATATCTATAAAATAATAATTATCTACAATTCTTACTTTTTCATAAAAATGGCCTTATTAATTAATGAATCAATATGATTCTTTATTTGCTAGTTTTACCAAATTATTATTTGCAGGGGAGTATTTAGGGTTAACTGGAACTCGTTTGGATGGAATAGAAATGGCAGCATGTGGATTAGCTACACATTTCGTCCATTCCACCGTAATATATATATATATCTAATGAAAGATTTGCCTCTAATTATTGGATTCATAACAATAATGTAACCATATATTTATTAGTATATTTGTTTTGTTTTATTTTCATTCTATGTAATAGAAGCTTAATGCATTGGAAAATGCTCTACAAGCTATTACTTCTTCAAATGTATCAACAGTTTCTGCTTTAATAGAAACTTTCACAGAGAAACCAACTGTGAAAAAAGATAGCCCTTTCAAGAGGTAATTAATTATTACGTCATTACAAATATTATTATTCTTCTTTTAATTAAGATATATATAATTATATATGTGTGCTATTTGATATAATTGATTAATAATGCATTTCAACTAATCCTGTTCTCACTCTGAAAAAAGATTGGAGATTATAAACAAATGTTTCTCAAAAGGGACAGTGGAAGATATAATTCAATCCTTGGTAAGTATATATATTATTTAGTATACCATATATATCTGTTACGTTGAAAAACTGGAATGGAATTATAATTTTTAAAATTATTTATATAGAAAAATGAATTAGAAAACAGAGCAGAAGAAAAGTGGATAACAAATACATTAAGCTCTATGCGTTTTTCAAGTCCCATGAGTCTTAAGATCTTCTTAAAATCTGTGAGTATATATAAAATGATCATTTATCTAAATTAAATTCATCGTTATTGTAAATTTTTGCACTAATCTATCTGTATGCATTCATGCTTTTTAGATCAGAAAAGGCAGAATAGAAAACATTGAAGAATGTCTTTACAGGGATTATAACATTGCTTGCCACCTCAATCGAAGAACAGTAAGCAATGATTTCTACGAGGTAATTAAATATTTAAATAAATATTTTTTCCTATGAATAAAGCTAAGAAAGTTTAGCAAATAAATAAATAGTTCCTGGGATTATTATTTAATCAATATGAACTAATTCAATATACATCCCATTTGGTTATAATAACTACCAAGTATATGAAAAGATTGAGATTGGCCTTATTATTTGCCTCCTAATAAGTTTCTCTCTTTTTATTTTTGGCAAATTATTCAAATTAAAATTTTTGGTGAATAGGGTTCAAGAGCAAAGCTGTTTGATAAAGACAACAAGCCTAAGGTAAAAAGCTAAGTGATGTTAATTTTATCTATTAGATATAAATAATTACTTGCATAATATTTCTTATACTCCTTATTAAGCTAAATAATATATATTTTAATTTTTTCATACTTTTTTTATTTTTGAACTAGTGGGAGCCTTCAAAGCTAGAGTTGGTTAGTGAAGAAATGGTGGATCAGCACTTTACAAATATCACTGACGATACATGGGAGCCTTTACAACTTCCTTTAAGATCCCATTCTCCAATCATAACTGCCTGCAGATTATAATTATTGAATTCAAGATATAATCTCTGGTGGGTGAAGGTTAAGTGAGAAAAAAAAAAAAGATAAAAGTTGAAGGTTAATCTTAGTTATAATTACTACAGCAATTTAATAATGCTATATATGATGAGAATTTAATTCTCATGTACTGTTAGTGTAAAGCAAAAATTTTATTTTTGAGAAATGTAAAAGTTGCAATAAAAATTATGAAATCTAAATTGTCAAAACAGATAATATATTCTAGTAAGTGGTATTCACTATTGTTAATTCTTTGTAGTTTTTTATTTAGTATTAATGCTATCTTTTGGGATTTGTGTACGTCTTTATTTAGTCTAATTAAATTTTTTTTTTTGTATACAAGGATACTGTATTATTTTTTTTTTTTTACTTTTTTCGTTTAAAAAATATCAGGAAATACTACTTAACCAAAGAAGAAAATAAAAAATGGAAACCCTGCAAACGAGAACAACCACCAAAACTTGTTTGTTTATTACATTGCATAGAAACAGGACAATATACTATTATTGCACATTGGCACAATGACACAACAAGAATTTGAGATAAAAGTTTAAAGACTTCAAACATAAGATTGTGAAGATAAACGCCCAAGTACCCAACATTGGACTAATAGTAGTAAAGCCACGATCCACATTCAAATTATGATGACCACCACAATAATGTAACTAAATTCATCACTAGATGGAAATGGTTAGGAGAGAGTACGGTTTAGAGTCAATCTTAACCCTATTCGTAAGTTGAGATTTTTATATAAACTTAATTATTTTCTATTTTTCTAATTATATCCGTTCTTAATGTGCGGGTATCCGATCCTATCCGTAGATTATAAAAAAGATGCAGTATTATTATATAAATTGATGATAATTTAAAAAAGAATTAATTTTTATGTAAAAAAATATAAAATTATCAATTAATAATCTTTTTTTAGTTGCTAAAAATTTTCTGCATTTAGTAAGAGATCTTTAGTTCAACATCCACTTAAAACATATTTTTATATAAGTATATAACATATACATATATAGGGTGCGGGTTGGTCGAATAGGACTCAACCCGCACCCTACCCTACCTATTGCAGATCGGATTGACAACCCTATCCGATCGGGTGGGATTGGATTAGATACCCGCGGATAGAGTGCAAATTGCCACCTCTAACCAATAGTAGTGGGAATGGCTAGTGCTACATTTTCTTGTTGGAATATAATTACTCTTAACTAATATTCATTTATATAATTATATTTAGTTATATAACAACAATAATATACAATTATCTAGATATTTATATTTTATCACTGTTGTGTTTTGTTCCGGCCCAACCTGCTAAGAACTCGAGTTTGGTCGCAAACCACCGACCCGAACCAAGAGGAGACTTGCACGTCACCTCCTTTTCTTCAAAGAACCTGAACAGCTGGTCGAACTTTCTAAGCGAGTGGGTCTATTCATAAGGGGTCCACTTGAGTACAGAATATAAAAGGAAGGAGATCTATCTCTTCCAGATGTATGTCACCTTTTTAAATTCTAATTAGTCGCCTCTTAGTACGGAAATTAATTTTGACATCGGAATATCCTTATAGGTAACTCCATCCGCCGTCCAACCAACGTTGCAAGCAAGGTCCATCCTCCAACTCGTGCTCAAGTCTCAATTCCCTTTCACACCTGCTTTAATGCCACTTCAACCCAACCCGTGAAGAATCTGAGCGGATGAACATATTTCAAATTTAGTTTCACATGAGACACACTTATAAAACCTTTATATATAGAAGTTTGATGTTAATGGATAGAAAAAAATAAACTGCGAGGCTGAAAATTACATGAAGCTTGAAAGTATAAAGAGTAAGTAGTAATCAAAAGCGTTAAGCTAGAGTTAGTTAGGAAAATTAGAAGTCTGTTAGTGAAGTTAAGTCTGTTGTATATAAACCAAATTCTGGTGTAAAATTCAGTGTGCATTCAATCACAAATATCTTCTCTTCTCTTCTCAATACTCTCTCTCTCTCTCTCTCTCTCTCTCTCTCTCTCTCTCTCTCTAGAACCTACTAGATCATTTTACATGGTATCCAGAGCCTAGGGCACAGAAATGGCAGAACCAGAAACAAATAGAAACAGCACAGAAGTGATACACAGCTTTTCAAATCCGATTGCAATCAAGTTAGATGAAGAAAACTTCTTGTCATGGAGGGAGCAAGCTGAAGCAACGATTGAAGGTCATGATCTCATCAATCACATCAAAGGAGACAACATACCAAAACAATTCAACTCGATTGAAGATGAAAAAAGGGGAAAGAGCACAACAGAATTTAGGGCTTGGAAAAGGCAAGATGCTTTATTGAAATCTTGGCTTTTAGCTTCAATGAATTCATCATTCACTGCACGAATGGTAGGCTGCACATATTCACATCAGATTTGGAACAGATTGGAGATGTTCTTTGCTTTGCAAACTAAAGCCAAGATTAGACAACTCAGAAGCAAGCTGAGTGATACAAAGAAGGAAGGTTTCATGAATGATTATCTTCTTGAAATCAAGAAAACTGTTGATTCATTGATCTCTATTGGAGATCCTGTGGATGAAGCTGCTCATGTTGAAGCTATTCTGGCTGGATTAACAGAAGAGTACTGTTCGTTCATCACCTCGATAAATGCTAGAGACAATCCAATCTCAGTAGAAGCGATGGAAGCGTTGTTATCACACAAGAGGAATGGTTTGAGAAATTCAAGAAAGGCTCAATTCAAGCAAATCCGACTCATACAGCAACTCAAAGAAGAATTGACAATTACACAAGACCTGACAACTATAATGGAAGAGGATATGGGAGAGAAAATGGAAGAGATTTCCAGTCAAGAGGTAGCTATGCTCCACGAGACAGAGGCAGAACAAGTGGATTCAACCAAAGCTCTGGAAGAGGAAGAGGCCAATTCTTCATATTAGTATGTCAAATGTGTGAAAGACCAGAGCATTCAGCATGGGAATGTTGGCACAGGTTCAATAAAGAGTATGTAAGCCAGAACAGTGGATACAATACTCAAGCAAATGTTGCAATGGCAGCTGCTCCATCAATAGTTTATGATCCAAATTGGTATCCGGACTCAGGAGCAACACACCATATGACTCCAGATCCATCAAATGTGTCTGAATACAGCAACTACAATGGAAGTGAACAGGTTATTGTAGGTAATGGAAATTCTTTGCCAATTACTAAAGTTGGAAGCTCATTAATCAAACCATTTTCTTCTAATTACACCTTTAAATTGCAAAAACTACTACATGTACTAAATATCAAAAAGAATTTGTTAAGTGTACATAAATTTGTATGTGATAATAATGTATGGGTTGAGTTTCACCCTCACACGTGTCTAGTGAAATCTCAGGATTTTGAGGAGACACTTCTCCAAGGAACAGTTAAAGCTGGAATGTACTCCTTTGGACCTGCCGTCACAAATAAAGCTCACTCACCAGCTGCTTATGCTGCAACAGTGGTTGGACTATCAAATTTCAAGCTTTGGCACCTTAGACTAGGACACCCTTCTTCTGATGTTCTTACTCGAATTCTTAGAAGTTACTAAATTCCTTTCACAGCTTCAAACTCATTGTGTAATGCTTGTTGTATGGGAAAAGCACAACAGCTTCCCTTTCCTAAGTCTGAAACAATAATCCATTCTCCTTTAGAACTTTTGTATACAGACATTTGGGGTCCAGCACCCATTTCTGAAATAAAAGGAGCCCGATATTATGTTCATTTTATAGATGCCTATTCTAAATTTACATGGATTTATTTGTTGCACAATAGGTCACAATTGCAGTCAGTTTTTGTTGAATTTAAGAAAATGGTTGAGCTCCAACTTAATGTAAAGATTAAATGTATACAATCGGATAACGCAAAGGAGTATATTGCTTTGTCTAATTACCTCAAACAAGAAGGTATCTTGCATCGTTTTTCTTGTCCACATATTCATCAACAGAATGGTGCTGCCGAAAGGAAACATAAACACATCGCTACAATGGGTTTATCATTACTGGCTGAAGCTAGTGTGCCTATCAAGTATTGGGGAGATGCTTTCACCACAGCTACTCAGCTCATAAATTTGCTTCCCACACCAGTTTTGTAGTTCAGGTTTCCTTTTGAAAAACTATTTAGAAAGAATCCCTCTTTGTCCATGCTCAAAGTATTCGGTTGCCTCTGCTATTCCCAAACCAGACCCTACAACACTAATAAGTTACAGTTCAGATTTGAGCCCTGTGTGTATCTTGGTCCAGCAATTCATTATAAAGGATTCAAATGCTTAACAAAAACAAGAAAGGTTCTTGTTACAAGAAATGTACAGTTCCAAGAAAATTTATTCCCTTTTAAAGACGGATCCCATGGGTTCACTACCATCTCCACCACTAAAGGAGAAATCTCCTACCCACACCTATTGCCTTCCATTCCTGTTCTCCCAAACTAGCCACCACCTTCAAGTGTTTTCCAACCAGCAAACCTTGCTGCCAACTCTCTTATTACCTACCCTACTCCGTCACCATCACCATCACTTAACACTAACCCCCCACCCTTACATCAACCAGAACCTCCATCAAGTAACCATCACATGATTACGAGATCGAAAAATGGCATCAGAAAACCGAAGGCCTTTCAAGCAAACACTCAAAAGAGCCTTGAACCGAAATCAGCAAGAGAACCATTGAGTGACCCCAAGTGGAGACAAGCAATGACAGAAGAGTATACAGCATTAATGAGAAACAATACATGGAGATTTGAAGAATTGCCACAGAACTGAAATGCTTTTGGTAGCAAATGGGTATTTCGAGTCAAATACAATGCATATGGCTCAATCAACAAATATAAAGCAAGGCTGGTTGCTTTAGGGTGCAGTCAAAGGGATGGAATTGATTTTAAAGAAACTTTTAGCCCAGTGATTAAACCGGCAACAATAAGACTGGTTTTGACACTTGCACTATCAAAAGGCTGGAGCATTAGACAGTTTGATTTCAACAATGCATTCCTAAATGGCGACCTTCATGAAGAAGTTTACATGAGGCAACCTCAAGGATTTGAAATTGGAGGCTCAAATGTGGTTTGTAGACTCACCGATCACTATATGGGCTCAAACAAGCGCCAAAAGCTTGGTTCACTAAACTCTCTAGTGCACTGCATAGGTTAGGATTCACCCCCACCAAGTCTGATGTATCGCTATTTGTCAGGCACCCCTCTGATTCCACTACCTTTTTACTGGTGTACGTTGACGATATTATCATCACAGTGAAGCTTAATAGCAAATTTTCTCTTAAACACATGGGTGAACTATCTTACTTCTTGGGAATCGAGGTCACCAATACTACCACTGGTGGTCTTGTTCTTTCCCAGACAAAGTACATCAATGATTTGTTGACGAGGGTGAAAATGGATGGATGCAAACCTTCTCCTACTCCCATGACATCTAACCTAAAATTGACCTCGGGAGATGGCAACTTGTTTGAGGACGCTGGCTTGTACCCCTCTATAGTGGGGAGTCTGCAATATGTCACTATCACCAGACCCGAATTGGCTTTCTCGGTGCATAAGGTGTGTCAATTTATGCAGTCACCAAGGGAATCACATTGGAAGACAGTGAAACGAATATTGAGGTATCTACAAGGAACCACTTCCTTGGGCCTGCATTTGCAGAGGTGCTCTGACCTATCTTTAACTGGGTACACTGATTTAGACTGGGCTTCGGATATTGAAGATAGGAAGTCTACTGCTGATTATTGTGTGTATATGGGGAGGAATCTTGTCTCTTGGTCCTCTAAAAAACAGCACTGTGTCTCTAGATCAAGCACAGAGGCGGAATATAGAGGTATTGCGACTGTTGTAGCAGAATTGCTTTGGCTGACAAAGCTTATGTGTGAAATTCATATCACAGGTCCAACTCCAAAAGTGTATTGTGACAACTCTGGCGCTGTGCTCCTATCTACCAACCCGGTTTGGCATTCTAGATCAAAGCACTTTGAAGTTGACTTGGCATTTGTTCGTGATCATGTTGCAACTGGCAGAATTGCAGTGAAACACATCCCTGGTGATGTTCAAATTGCATACATAATGACTAAAGCAGTTTCCTCCACAAAGTTCCTTGACTTTCGAAGCAAACTCAGGATTGAAGATGTTCAATGCCTTCGTTTGAGGGGAGATGAAAGTATAAAGAGTAAGTAGTAGTCAAAAGCGTTAAGCTAGAGTTAGTTAGGAAAATTAGAAGTCTATTAGTGAAGTCAAGTCTGTTGTATATAAATCAAATTCTGGTGTAAAATTCAGTGTGCATTCAATCACAAATATCTTCTCTTCTTTTCTCAATACTCTCTCTCTCTTTCTCTCTCTTCCCTCGCTCTCTCTCACAAGAACCTACCAGATCCTTTTACAAAGCTAAGCTAAGGGGTCAAACGTAATAAATTATTTTATCAAATAAACAGTATTGTATTCATTAAATTCATTATAAAAATTACATAAAAATATAAATTATATCAAATTCATAATATTTAGCTTGTGCTTGAATGCACAATTTAATTTTTTTATTCAACAAAATTTTCATAATTAAAGTTGTTTATTAATAAAACTAACATATATGATGCTATTTTTTGTCATAAACATATATGATACTTTTTGGCTATAAACGATGATTTTATTTTTAATCTTTTGAAAATAATATATATGACTTTTTTTTTTACATATATATATGCTTTTTTTTAATATATAGTTAAATCTATTTAAAGTCGTTCTGAAGTTGCACGTCAGAGTCAACATGTCCCTAAATAGCAAGTTTATAATTATTTAATTTTATCCTCAAAATTACACTTCGAGACTCATAGTTGTACCTTAGCCAGTAATTTCTGTCTAACACTAACCATTGAAAAGTTGAGGTAGCCTGATACATGCCACGCTGGCATGCCAATGACTAGCTAACGTGGCGAAATAAACTTTTTTTTTGCAATGACCTTAATTTCTAATTTATGTTCACTAATTGTAGAGCTTTCCTTTATCTTCTCCTTTGGTCTATTGGTTATGATGATGGGTAGCGATAGTAATAGCATTGGAAGTTCGAACAACCATCGTTCTGATAAAAGCATCACTAAGAAAAGCAATAGAAGACGAGAATCATGTCTACCAGAGTGGTATGGGTGTGGTTCGCGATTGATTTTTAATGGTTAGGAACTGATTCGTTCTAATTCAGAAAAGTCCTTTTTTGGTTGTCCGAACTACAATGTAGGTGATATATGGTTGATTATGATTGTTCCTTCTTGTTTTTTCACTGGCAATAATGTTTTCTTGATAATTTGTAATTTGTATTGTATGTGGCTATAGACTGTGGATAAGAAATGGTGTGGATTGGTAATGGTTGATAAAATCCAAAAAGATAAAGGATGGACAATGAAGAATGATATAGTGGGTGCTATAATTGATGATGAAGCATGGAGGATGAAGATTTTTTAGAAGTTTGAAAGGTTAAAGTCTGATATTAGGGTTTTGAAAATGGGAGAAACTGTTTTGTTTATTATATGTTTGTTGTTAATTGTTGTTGGTATTTTAGTGAAAAAATAGAAAAGACAATTTGACCTGTTGTATCTCACTAAGAATAGATGAGATGTAGTTAAGTATATTGCTAAAATTGTACCTGTTTCTAGTAATTAATTAATGGATTTTACAGTCAAATTGTATTTATATTGGAGGCCACTTTGATAAACACATCAAAAACGTCTTTTTTTAAAGACAGTACGCGTGTCACATTGCTATTGGACGAAATATTAAACCGGTCAATAAAATATTTTGATTAAACCAAAATAAAATCGGTTGATTAAAAATATTAGATCCGATTTGATCCGATCGGTTTACATAATCTGACCCAAATCATATTTAAATTTTTTATCAAAATGACAAATATATCCTTAACTTTTATTTTGCAGACATTTAAATCTATAAAAATATAAAATTACAATTAAGTCCTTTTTTTGGTAATACAATTAAGTCCTTAAAAAAAACCCTAAACTCTTGGTAGCCCAAGCCCAAGCCAAGACAAACCCAATCTCAATGGCTCACCAATTTCTCAATCTAACCCCAAAAAACCCTTAGCCCCAGCAATCAGCATCTCCTTCGTCTCCTTCGTCTCATCTCTCTACTCACTATCGCGATCTCAAGCTTTCTCCCTCTCTCGTCTCGGGTCTCGCACTCAAGGTTTTCATCGCTATCCGTGTCGCCAGTCGTCACCATCTCGCACTCAGTCGCACTCGCACGCCTTCCCTGAGCTCGTTGTCGCCGGCGGCAGAAGCACCCAGACCCGGGACTGGTCGTCGTCGTCGTCGCTCCATGGCTCCTCACCGTTTCGGACTTAGTCGTGCGCCTTCTCGCGCTTGTTGTTTCCGGCGGCAGAAGTAGCCGGTCCCAAGGTTGGTTGTCGTTGTCGTCTTCATACTTTGAATCTCGCCGTCAGCTTCCTCCCCGCCCTCAGATTCCTTCACCCAACCAGAAGCTGGTCCCTGATTTGGTGATTTCCAATAAATTTCTCTGGTCTTTTTTTTTCAGTTTTGTTGCCCTAATTCATCACTGCATTTGAATTTGTTGCTAAAAATATAACTGAACTAGTTTTTATTTTTGCTGAAAATCATCATTGTCGTGAATTCGTTAGTATTTAATTATTTATTACCACCGAACCTTGAATAATTTGTTGAGCTTGTTTCTTTGTTGCTTAAAATCATCACTAAGATGAATTTTGTACTGAATTTGTTGCTGTCATGCTCAAATAATTACTTAGCTAAATGTTTTTGTTGCTGAAAATGTGAGTTGAATATATTAGTGATTGCACCTTGAATTTGTTGTTGTCTTGCTAAATAATCACTTAGTGCATGAAAACGAATGTTAAAGGGAGATCGCTGCTAGAAATTAATATTTCTCCTTTTTTTGATGATTTACTGTGTAATATCATGCTTAGTTATGCTTAGAGCAGGACAGATCTGCATGGTTGTTCATTTTTTTCGATGATTTGCTATTTGTTACATGTCTTTGGTTGCTACAAACATGAGCTAAATACATATGATTCATTGGTTAAAATATTTTCTTATTTTTTCTAAGCTTCCTCTAGTCTTTAAGGCGATTGTTTACACTTTTTTAGTCTATATTTTATCCCATTGATGCGCGTCTCCCCTGGTGTTTATTGTTGGCTTTTGACATGTGTTCTAAGACTGAGTTTTGACCTTCATCTTAAACAGAGATCCTGCAAATGTCTATTAATTTTTAACCTGATTGCTTATAATTCTTAGCATGATATACCTCTCAAATCTATAAGCTGCTGTTCTGTTGCACAAGGTTTGTTGTAGTTCTTTTTGTACAACTTTTGGTAGGACTTAATAGTCTTTTCTTGGTCATGTAGGACTAATACTATAATGGTCTGAGGTTCTGTAGGTAGTTCTTATCAAATTCCTTATATATAATAACACAAACTATGGTCAGTTAGATGAAAATCAAGACTTAGAACATTAGATGAAAATCAAGATTTAGAACTATTTAAGTAGCTATATAGTATAGTCACTTCAAACTAATTGTTCATTGAACTGAATGTGGAATCCAATTGTTAATAATTTCTGCCTTTACCAAGTTTCAATTAATTTATGGTACCTATATGCTTGTTGAACTATCGACATCTCCAATTTTCTAGGGCCATTATGTCTGTAATAATTTACAACGGCCAGTTCAAAGAATACAACTTAAGCGTTGATGCCCACAATGATCTAACTTGGTCTCTGGGACGTGAATTCAATCTTTTGACAGTGACTCTGGACAAGGCTGTCATTTCATGAGTGGCAAATAGTGGATGCATGTTAGCATGATATAGTTAGGAAAACTTGAACTACCCTTGCCGCTCTTTTTCTATCCAAGGAAACAGTCTACATCTGCTGACATGACTGTTATAACATATATGGAGGAATTATCGTTGTAAATTTGTTCTATTTTTCCTCCCAAAAATGTATAGTCTCATTTTTCTGAGATACAACTCTGTCGTAGCTGATGATATGTTGTATTAATGAAGTATAAAATTATCTATAATAAAGAATTTTATTGGCCTCAATTAATGAAATATGGGGATTTAACGAAATATGGCGAAAGTGCCTCCATTCAATCCGAGTATAATTATTTGGTTACATCTCGTGGTTAATGTTGTTAGCCTCTGGTCTAAAGCTCTAGTGTAAAGCTTTGAATCTTTTAATTTGTTAAATCATGTAAAGGGAATTCAATTCAGTCAGTTATAAGATTTCAAGTAAAATTTTATCAAAAAGATAGATATTTAAAAAATTATATTTAATATTAATTTTATAATATTTAAATTAAATTATGTTTTTAAATCTTCGTTATATAATAAATTTAAAAGATAAATATTTAATAAAATCAACATTTGAAATTAAATATTTCTTTTATATTAAAATACAAGATGGATAAAATAAAATAATTGTCTCAAATTATATAAAGAAGAGCCACACTTTTAAGTTACGTTCAATATTTATTTTTTTTTTATATTTAATATACCTTAATCTTACGAGAAAGAATATGATTTTGTTATTTTATGTGATTTTTATTAATTTTTACCATAAATATGATTAAATCTAACAAAAAATACGAAAGGATAAATTCGAAACAAAAAATAACGTTCTTCAAAATAACAAAAAATATAAATGTTATCTAGCGTATATGTATTTTATCGAATTTTGTTTGGTTTTACTTTTATTTTGTTTTATTCTATACTTTTGTGTGAATTAAAAAATAATGTTCCTAATATATGAATAATGTTAAAACACAGTAAATCCATTTTGCAAAGGAAAAAATTTCAGTTGCTATAAAAGACTGGTGTATAAATAAACATTTCTGTTGCTATAAAAGACAGGTGTATAAATAAACACTAACGTACCTATTAATCCAATTTTCAAAAAAATGTATAATAATAAATGAGATGTTAATTATTATGATGATTATTTCATATTTTGATCAAGAGGTTTTGGAATTGAGTCTTAGAAACAAAAAGTTGTACCTTTTCATAAGTTATATAATTAAGGTTATTTTAGGAAAAAAATTTATTTTGGAATAATAAAAATATTTGGGATAAATCATGACTAATTTAATATATAGACAATAGTTTTATACTAAAATGTTAAAATTTTTTAATAAATTTTATATTTAAATTTTGTTAGGGATGTATTTGTCAAAAATTTAAAAAGTCAGGGACCCTTTGATTCTTTAGGCTAAAAACAAATAATTAGGTATAATTGTAATATAACTAGTATAATTTATGTATAGTACAACTATTATTAAATTAGAACAGTTTTCTGGAGATTAAACTAATATAATTCTAATATTAGAATTCAGTTATTCAAATAATATCTATGGTATTGAATTTTAGACCTTAGATATTTATACATTAGTATTGTGTTTGCAACTACAAACAATAAAAATACCCTGATCAGACTGAATGTACAAAAATCACTCAAATTCAGACCATCTTCTTGACTACGATAAAATACTAACAATTGTAATATGTTTATAGAAAAAAAACAAAAAAAACTAAGGATATGTTTGTGTACTTACACAAAAATATTACTAGTTATAAAAAGATAAAGATAAGAAATCCAAGATATTATAAATAGTTATAATAATATATATTTTTTTCCAAAATATAAATAGTATATTGTAAAGATACTTTCATTTAAGTAAAAAAGGTTTTTGGAAGACAAAAAATATATTAATACTATATTAATACTTACAAAAAAATTTGCTACACCAACTATAATTCCAAGTAGCAGAAGAAAAATAATATTTTTAATTCATTATTTTTTTACTTAATGTTATTAGTTAGCCTACTTATGATACAATATTATAGTGTTAAATAAATTTAGATAATATTTTTTATCAGGAACAAGTCTAAAATAAAATACTAATGATTTAATACAACTTTAATACAGTATTATATAATAGTGACAACTTGAATTTGATTCGTTTATAGATTTGTAACTGAGTCAAGACAAATCGTTCTTGTAACTTGATTCGTTAACAGTTTAATAACTTAAGGTTATGATATTTGGGATGGATTCAAAACTGTAATTTAAACTTATTTATTAATGTGAACTTAATATGGTACTAAAAAAATAAAGTCAAAGTAATAAAAGAATAAATTAAAAAATAATAAGGTAACTATTTGAT
The DNA here is from genome assembly GCF_000817695.3 of Arachis duranensis. Classification (NCBI taxonomy): domain Eukaryota; kingdom Viridiplantae; phylum Streptophyta; class Magnoliopsida; order Fabales; family Fabaceae; genus Arachis; species Arachis duranensis. The sequence continues at coordinate 80,965,895 of NC_029776.3, forward strand.
ATAAAAATTAAATATAACAAGGTATATAACAATTTGTATTAAAAATTTAATATTAAATATAATAAAAATAAAAGAATAAAAAATGCCCATAAATATGATTAAATCTAACAAAAAAATGAAAGGATAAATTGAAAACAAAAAAAATAACATTTTTCAAAATAACAAAAAATATGAGTGTTATCTAGCGTATATGTACAATCGTAAGTTTCAGGGGCGGAGCCACATATAACAAAAGGGGGCAATGGCCCCTCCCAAATTTTAATCTTTCCTTATAAATTGTGTACAAATTTTATTTTAACCCTCCTTAAAAATTTTATTTTACTCTTTTTTTATTATAAGATTAATTTTTGTCCCCTCCCTCAACTTCAACCTAACTTCGCCCCTGGTAAGTTCCAATGATTTTATTATGCAAAAATTTGTAAAGTTGCTAACTTTTCTATAGAGATGTTTTCGGTAAAAAAATTTTAACTAACTATCATAAAATAATTGCATAATATTTATATTAATAGAAAAAAAATTCATTAATAATACAATTATTTGAATTTATAATTTAAAAACAAATAATTTATCAAATTATCGTATAATTTTAAAAAGGTATAATAGTAATAAATGAGAATATTTACTTTTTTCTAATAATATAATCATATACTCCAAGAATAATGCTAAGACAAACTTTTTATTTTTTAATCATTTACTAAAAAAATAAAAAGGAGTAAATTTCCATACGTTTTCTACTTATAAGAATAAACAATTTGAAAAAATGATAGTTTGAATTTAAATTTAAATTTGAATATCAAATAAAAAAATTAAATATCTTAGTTATTTGTTACAATATCTTAACAAAAAATTGGATTTAATTTGAAAATTATATATCTTTTCGCATTTATTAGGATATCCTTATTTCCGAAAAAAAGATTTTTCGTTATCTTTGTTAGTTATCTCTATAAATAACAGTGTTTATCGTGATGTTTTAAATTTAACACTTTTTTTTAATCACTGCAGATCAGAGCAATAGAGAACATGAGTAAGGTAATCACGCTTATTTTTGTTAAATGATAAGATTATTAGTTTTTTGTAAATTCTGTTTAGTAATTTTTTTAGTCTAATAAAAATACTGAAATTTATTTGGCTTGAGCAGCTCTCACTGGATGCTTCTGTAACTTATAAGGAAGAATCAGACATGGACTTATCCGCCTTGGATGAGAAGGTAATCCATTTTTTGGGCTACAATACTCGAATATGCATTACTTTCTTGGCATACTCTATTTAACATGTCTTTAATTATCTTTTGTGATGTTTATAGTTGCTGTATTGTAACCTTAGTATACAAGTAACGCGTCTTATTCTATGGCATCTTGTAGCTTGGAAAGGGTGCTGTCGAGGCACTGTCGACGATGATTCGCGAAGCTGTTGGCAAGGGATGACAGCAGTTCTCCCAGAAATTGTGAAAACGGTTGGTTCTTCACCAAAAAGTGGGAGTGACGGTGCAAAGCTTTCAATTACTACTCCAATTGTTAAATCGCCGTCGGACACTTCGAAACGCAGAAAGCTTTCGAATACTCCTGTTACTCCACTGTCAGACCCTTGAAAGAAATACTTGATGCCAATCCCTCAATGTATTTGGGTGACGAACCAGTCACAAAGAGTACTTGGAGGTGCAAGGAAAAAAAGCGTGGATTACCGGTCAACGCAGTTAAGGTTTTATCTTTTTTTTTTTTTAAAAAAAAACAACCATTAAATACCATTTAGGGGGTGAAGAACTTTTTAGTATTCTCACATATTGCTATATTAATGTTAAGTCATTAAATACAATCTCTTCGTCAACTTATCTCCTTTTCATTAGACATGATGTCTAACTTCATTGTTGAGTATTTTAGGCTCGTGAGTACCGATTTTTTCTTTGGTCATCAAATTGTGTCTGTTAGTGACATTAGAAGGTTGATTAGAACCCTGGTTAATATTAGGGAGCTAAATTTTATATGCTGATATTTATAATGATTTTATTGATGTCGTGTCATTTGAGATGATATTATTGACAAATAAGTAACAGCGTCTAAAATAATTATCATATTTTTTGGAGTTGCAGAAAGAATTGTAATTTGCGGAAAAGCATCCTCCGGGGTCTCCATGGATTTACTACGACAACCACGATCCAAATATGGACAAGGATGACATGCCACGTGTGAGTACTTAACTATTTGAAAACCGTTAGTCTATGAAAAATTTTTCATTTTTAATACGCAAAAAAAATATTTGGCCGATTTTGTGTGTACACTTTGAGTATATAGACATAGTCAAACTTTTTAAAACATAAGGAAGATTAAACTAATGACATGTAAAGACGGTTAGTAATCATAGTTGGTAATAAAAAAAGATTGAACTTATAAATTATTTATATTATTTTATAATTGTATTTTTTTTTTTACTTTTTGTTGATCAAAATAAATGATTACTAAACTTTTTTTTTGTTGCTATTTTTTTTTAGTGTTTGGACCTTTTATTTCGGCCAACTAAAGAGATGAAATTTTTTAATAAAGAATTGGCCATCGCTGCCTACATATTTGGAAACAATATGGATCTAGAGTAAGTAAAATTAACTTATTTTTTAATTAATATTTAATTTGTCATATAATCTTTTTATAATCTACTATACCACTATAGTATAATATTCTAATTTTATGAATTTAGGGAAGTGCTTGTTCCAAACGATCATTGTAGTGGCACACGCAAGACTCTTCTGACTATAATGCCCGGCAAGCCAATAATTGGTGATGTAAGAATTAGTTTTGTAATATTTATTTATTTATTATCCTTGTAAAAATATCAAATTTGGATTGGTGCAGAATAATTCTGATTTTTTGTACTCCATAGGTCCTTACCTTAGTTTGTTCGATACTCACCAAAGGATATTTTGGGCCAAAAAGAAACAAATATGCTAACCAATGGTTTCTGCCACCGACATTTTCTGTAAGTCCCTTGGCATATAGAAATTTAGTCTTCAAATTTAATATATCTTCCCAGATAGACTAGAAACTAACATAATAAGATTCCTAACTTAGTTTAATATTCATGGCAGCAAATTGTGTTAAGCCCGAAACAGAACTGTGTTCGCACAACGAAATACATCAAGGATAACTTCATGGGAGACCTTGCCACTTTACATCAAGTTCGTTAATTTTATTGAACTTTCAATTAATTCATATAATAATATTTCATGACTGTTTTTAGTTAAGGTTATTTCCGGATGTTGTTGTAGATTTTTGTGCCAGTTCACCTCAATAGCCATTGGTTTCTCATAGTGGTTGATTTACTTAACGAGGTCGTAAGATATCTGGACTCTTTCAAAAAGGGAACATTGGTGACAGAGCGTATGAGTGCCATTAACACTTTGTTAAATTACCTAGAGGAATTTTTGTCCGAAAAGAATTCTGGTGAAACATCTTCCTTTAGAAACATTCAATTTTCAAAGTATAAAGTCAGAGAACCAGCTGTCCCGCAACAATCTGCCAAATCGTACGTTTAAATTTACCATTTATCAAAGTAAAAATTCAATTTTCTGGCGGTTTGTTATTTTGTTATTTTTTTGTTAATATGTGCATTAAATTGTGGCAAAGGAATAATTGTGGTATTTGGGTCGCTCAATGGATGCAACTCACTCGCTATTGGAGCCTCAGTAATAAGACATGGGTAAGAAAAATAACATTATTAATGAAGTTATGTTTGTTCCATTTTGTAATATCGTTGTTATTGTCTGTTAGGTTATTTCTGATTACACAAGGATGTGTCTAGCTGTGGATTTGGTGAATGACAAAAATAACTCAAAGCGGAATATCATAAAGAAGCTTGCTGTCACTGACTGGAATAAAAAGATACAGTAGTCTGTCATGCAAACTTAAGACGTTAAAAATTTTTTTATTAGAAATTATGGATTGAATTAGGCTATTTTATTTTTCTTTAAAATACAAGCTAACTTTATATCTTGCACTTATTTCTTTGACTTTTTAAATATATGGATTTTTTATTATTTATAATGATTTATATCTTGCACTTAGAATTTTTTTTATTCTTGTTATTATCTTGAAAAATTTGGTGCGTGAGATGATATTTATAGTGTATAATTTACGATTCATGGAATAGTTCACTTTGGTATGTTAGTGACATTTACCTGAACACAGAGCAACCAAAGGTGTATACATCTCATTATTGGCGGATTCACTGATAAAAGTAGAATAATATATATCGAAGTAATGTGGTATAACTTGGCTAATATAAGGTGATATTTTAGATAAAAAATAATAAAATACACACACAAAAAAATATTGGTTAACGTCAAAGCAGTAGCTGCGATATGTTTGAACTCAACCCCGCTGCTTGAGTTTGATCCTACTGAGATCAATGCTCAATGTATCTATCAGGCAGAGTCATGGCTCGCCACTGCACCAACACAAACATGCCGGTTAGTACTGAATATATATAATTAAGTAAAGGTGTGGTGCTGAATATACATGGTGTGGTGCTGCAACTATAATAGTGATTTATCACCACTATTTTCTGACCTGATAAAATTCGTCACTACTCATTTGTGTGTCTTATATATATCTTCACGTACTACCCATCTGTCTGTATAACATCAAAATATAAACAGTGTTACAGAAATTTTTGTACCTCTATAATCACAGAATCCTTTATAATAGCACCTGTAAGTGACTGAGCCAACCACACAAGGAGGGGATTAGCGGCAAACCATGTGAAAATAACACTAAACGGCTCTGGAAGCTGCATTCAATAATTAACAGAGTATGCATATAAGAGGAATCACTCTCAAAGTCTCAATTTTCTTAGCTTTGTTCATATTTTACTACAAAACCAATTCAGATGCTATTACAACCAACAATCAAACTAGCGGCTGACGTGGTAGATGAGGGTGTGTTTGTGAGAGAGAGCACTTCAGGCTCACTGGGGCGCAAGTCTTTGGGTATTCAAAGAGTGAAGGTTTTGCAAGTGATAGGAACTTAAACTTTGGAGACTTAAGATCATAGTTCAAACCAATAAATGCTGTGGGTGAAAAAGCCAAGCTTATGAACTTTATAATAAATGCATAGCGCACAGATTGATACTTGTCGAACATCAACCATCAAAGGTATATTACAGTTATAATAATTTTTCCATGCATTTCGTAAATCAAACAGAATTTTAGCATGGATTTTAGCATGACTAAGAAACAACAAGAGACCCTTTTGAATTTTAGCATGAATAAGAATCAATAAGATTTTAGTTATATAAATCAAAAACTATTGAAACTTTCTGCACATTTCAGCCGAGTGTAACGATGACAAGTTATGATAAATATCTAAAAATTTAAATATTAAAAATTTATCAACCTCAAAGCAAAGTCTTATTGAAATCCAAGAATTTAACTAACATCTTAAACCATACTCTCATGAGTATATACAAGTACATGCTACTGCATCCCATTGAACTTCGAATAATGTCCTTATTGTACAACATGTTCTCCACATCACAAATAAATTTGAGAGAAATAAAAATGACTTCAGCGAATCATAATGTGATTTCAAATAGTTTAAGACTTACCAAAACACTAAGTTTCCTCAATGCAATTATTCATCTCTTTAAATTTATACCTGTAATAGCCACTGATGACTTTCATATGGTGGGATGGGATTCTCATGGCCATTAATCAATCCTGAATCACCTAGCCCAGACTCTTGCTGCACAGGTACATTTACTTCTGTATTTGGCACTGGTAATGTCTCTTGAGAAGCCATAGGGTCCTTGGGAAGCTCCTATGAAAAATTAATACATGGAGTCAAAAATTCTATCAAGTATAACTATAACATAGAGGTCACGGGTTTATTTCAAATCAAATAACAACTAATGCAATATTGTATCTCACTGACCTCCTTGGTACCAAAGCTAGCTTGCGCGCCATTACCAGTCTTATCCCCCAAATCGTCACCGTCATTCCTCACAGGACATTTATTCTTTACATGACCAGCATTGTTGCATTTAGTGCACCTCCGTTTACCCCTCTCCTTTTTCCCCTTGGGTGCTCCTTTTGTCTTGACCACTGAAGGGTCACCAACAAAGTTTGGCGTGGTAGAATCTGTTGTTTGTCTTTTCAAGTCAGATTTTTGTTCTAGTGTTTGGGTCCAACGACAGACTTCATTCATAGCGTCATGGAAAGAAGGACCATCTTGAGCTCCTAAGAATACCATCCACGTAGCTGCCATTGACAATGCGCCATAGCGCATTAAAAATTCTCTTTCTCTGTCTTGCGTAGTGCCTCCAATAGAACTTTCGTCCAGATACTTCTTGGCATCCTTCAACCATCTTCTCAAAAGAAGACTATCTGGCAACTTCTGTAAACCTACCCTTTTCATTGCACAAAACATGTGCCTGCAAGGAATGCCTTCACTACTCCACCGACTACATTCACACTCCATATGCTCAGTATTGAGATCATAAAGTACGTTATAAATATATTGTCTCCTGTCACACTCCTTAACTTTTAACACAACAGTGGTTGATATGTTTTCCTCATTTATTATATCTAATGCGACTACTCCTTGAATCTCCTTTTTTACTTCTCCAAGAATCTCCCTAGTGTAAAAATTGGCAGCAGAAAGCTCCAACGCTTCTAACCCCGTAGTTAGAACGGGCTCCCCATACAGCGTCTTAAATTGAGAAACCAATTCATTGTTTCTATAGTCCCTAAGAACATGTTCAAGATTTTGGACCAACTCTAGAAGACTTTGGCGAATGCCAATAAACCTCTTAATGAAGTTGTTTATCGCCTCACACCTTGATGTTGTTCTAAATCCAGCACAGAATTTATCCCTCAAGTAAGCGCTTGCCCAACTTTTTCTCTTCTCATATTCATTCAGAACCCATTCATTTTCCTCCAACCTATATTTTTTTATCATATTCTCCCAATATTCTTCAAATTCTTCTGGATGCCATGGAGCCTACAAACATCTTCTGAAGTCGTTGGAAAAATTTTTGTTTTTTATGTTTGCCGTTACATTCTTCTGAATGTGCCAACCACATAATCGGTGAGTTGCATCCGGGAAGATTTCTCAAATTGTTGCCTTCATTGCTTCGTCACCGTCTGTGACCACAACACTAGGAGACTTGTTCAGCATGACTTCTAGAAAGTTTTGCAACAACCACGTATATGTTGCAGTCCGTTCGTCCTTTACCAAGGCAAAACCAAATATACATGTTTGGCGGTGATGGTTACAACCTGAGAAGATTACCAAGGGCCTTCTGTACTTATTCTTCCGGTAGGTTGTATCGAATGCAAGCACATCTCCAAAGCACTGATAATCGGACCTACAAATGCCATCTGCCCAAAATAAATTTGCCAGCCGACCTTCATCAGTAGCACTGTACCTTGTCATGGCCATCGGGTCGACATCTGCTTTCCCAAGTAGATAGCTAGTCGTCGCATTGGAATCCCCACCAATGAGCATTGCATGACGAGCTCTTTGAAAGTGATTATCTAGGTCCTTCTTTGTGAACCCGACATTGGCATAACCACCGGCTTGGCCTACCATTAGTCCTATTATTTTAGAGGTTGGAAGACCATGATCATGCATGGTATTCGCCTGAGCTTTTTGTGGCTCAGTCAACCCTCGGTGGTTTGGAATTAGGTGTACCAAGCATTGTGGGACAAGATCGTGGTTGTGCTTCTCGAATAATTTTTTAACCCTCCAAGTCGAAGTTTTAGTGTCAAGATACACCGCAAGCATGGCTTCACAACCAGTGCGAGTCAGCGCTCTATGCTCCCGCTTCCTACTCAAACTAGATATGTATTTCTCGGCTCTCTTTCCTTCCTTGCTGCAAAAAAACCTCCTTCTGCGCTGTGTTCCATCTTTTCCACGTGCTGTATCACCCTTGTAAACTCCAAACCCGAGACACCTCGCATAACGTACATACAAGTTATAAGCTGCATCTGATGTTTCAAAGGTCTGGTTTATAATATCATCAGCCGTCACAGACACACACTTACTACTGCTGCCACCACAATCACAAGTGCAGTTAACATTTTCTTCCACACTAGTCATCATGGGATCTTCGACGTTGTCTTGTGAACTGAGTGGTTCCGAGTCAACATCCATTGCACCCTAATGAGATGAAATAAAAACAGGTATTTAATGAATAACAGTTTTCAATTAAATGCTATTAGTATTAATTAATTAAAACCTTTGAAAGTGACTGACTAATGCTAGTTGTTATAATTACAAGTAATCCCTATTCACACTAAACCTGAAATCAATAAAGCTAAACAAATATTTCAATAATGATTCATGTTTTTAATTTCTTTTTTGACTTGAGGATGCTTGGCTTAGATGATGAAAATTGTTAAAAGGTGGAAGAAATCTTAAAAGTAATCTAGGAATACTGATGCAATCTTCTTCCATTGAACTTAATCTGCATAAAAACTTATTAACTTAAATAGTTAAATTTTACAATTTTACATTTTTACTCGAAAGTTTTTCCTGGTTTGAGTTTTGTTATTTTTGCAACTCTTGCACTTTGATTTTGAGAGAGAGAAATGTGTCCCAACATGCCGTCACTGTTAGGATAAGGAGTTTAATGAGTTCGGCAAGTGAGAGACCAAAGCATAAGGTATCTCCTGGACCACATAATGCTGCATAATGATTCTGATTTCTGAACCACATGTCTCAAGAGCCCTACCCACAAACCGCAACCTTGCTCTAAATGCATGTTCACTGTTTCGATAGAGCAAAAATGATGGCACTAATAATAGGAACCACGGTCTTTATCAACAAAAACAAGATAAAGGCGCCTGAAAATCTTTCAAGGATGGACACCATGAGAATTGGTGACAGACCTCTCTGGTTTAGACCCTTCACCATAGTTAAAGTTGGGGTACAAAACTTTGGCTCAGGCTTGGTTAAGGATGACACACTTGCTGTATTGAAAAGGGAGCTTTACCAGGCAGTGGAATGTATCCCATTTCAACAATATTGAATCTACTTTTTCATTTTATTTTTCATTATAAGCTTTTAGCATTGTCTAACCATGAAGAAAGGGTATGTGATATGTTTGAAATCAATTGCACTAAAAAATATGTTTCAAGGAATCAACAGGGGGATTTTTGGACTCCCATCTGCCAAGAAATTTGAAATTGAGAGTTTGGTGCAGCATCTAGAATCTCAGAATCCAACTCCAGAGCCAACTCTAGAACTAGACATGGTAAATTCAACTCTGCCTAAATTATCTGATATTTGATTGTGATTGCAATTTATGATCTATCCCTATCAATAATTTCTATTACATGGAAGGTGGCTGGGTGCTGGAGACTTGTTTATAGCACAATCACAATTCTGAGATCAAAGAGAACCAAGTTAGGCCTCAGAGACTTTATCTCATTGGATGAGTTTTTTCAAGCCATTGACATAGCCAAGGTACAAACTACAAAATTTTGAGTAGAGAGATTGTATATAACTTTTGACATTAGAAGATGCAAACTGTGTTTCCAATATTTCATCTTTGTAACTTTTATCTACTGAGTTTGAGCATTGGTCATTTGATTCTAAAATGGAGAGCAAAGCAGTTAACGTGGTCGAGTTCAGTGCAAATCGGTTGAGTTTGTTGTCAAGACAGCTTAGTATTGAGGCTTCTTTCAAGATTGCTTCAGCAACAGTTAAAGCTCTACCTTCTTGTTTGACCAATCTTAATTTATCTCTCAGTAATCTATAACTATTGCTGCTGAGTAACTACCTAATTAGATAATACTTGAAATTCACAGAGGGTTGACATTAACTTTGAAAGATCCACCATTACTCCTGATCAGGTAATGCTATTAGATACTGCATTTTTTCTCTAGCCTAATTAATTGTATTTGAATATTTGTCTGATTTTTCCAAGTTCAAATTACTTTCTTCCTTGCATTCACAGTTGATGCATGTATTCCGAAAAAACTATAATCTTCTATTGGGCATTTTCAATCCAGAGGGATGGTTGGAAATCACGTATCCTAAGATCATATCATGGACAAACTAAAGGGCTGTGAAACTTGCTGTTTTTCTCTGTCTTTTATTCTATCATTGATAAAAATTCTTGTTGTTTCTTATTTCAATCTTTCTCATAGATATGTTGATGACACCATGAGGATTGGAAGGGACAACAAGGGTAATATCTTTGTGCTGGAAAAAATTGAAGATAGAAGTCGTAATCCTCGAGGTTAAGTAGTATTTTATTTACGATAAATGTTGGGGTGACAATTTTTAAAAACTCATACTTTGACTCATCACTACATCATCATAAGATAGAGTGTGGAACTTACTTTGATGGTGGGTTCACTCTTCATCCATCCTTTAGTGAATGAATAAGGAGTTAAAGATGAGTTTAAAAAGGTTATGTCATATTAACATAACTCGATAGGTTTGAGTTAGACATGTATATTTTTATTAATCAATTTTTAAGTGTTTTGTCCCCTTTTTTTTCTTGATAGAAACTAGTGGTGAAAATTTGTGATATATTAATTATAATTACTGTTGCATTGCGAGTATTAGTACTCACTAATGATAAAGTAATTTTACCAAATGCATTTTTTTTAGCTTATGCATATTAAAAGTTACTTTTATTTTAATTTACCAAACATAGCTAATATAAATCTTGAAAAGTTAAAGTTTTATCAAATCGGGCCATAACTGACTCATCTAGACATCTACTGGACAAGACTTGGTTGTTATAGTTTATTTATAGATTTTCTTTTTCCTGTGTTGTTTTTTTCCTTATATTTGAAGGCTTTTGAGTGTGGTTTATTATGATCTTTGCTTCATGCTTTGTTTAGTTATTTACTTTTTTATGCTTCAACTGCGTTTTGAATAAGTGGTCCCTGAGTAAAATCTTTTGGACAGCCTTGTACTCCCTACAAAGTTAAAATTTGGAGTCTACACTGTGGAACATTCCTAACTTATACAGAGGTTTCGTGCAGGAAGAGGCAAAACACCAAGAACCAAAGGACAAGGTGGCAGCGATGGCGACGGTGAGGAGGCAAAAGATGTTGGAATGCGAAAAGGAAAACATGGAGAAGAAGCCCTTCATGGACATACAAATTGAGATCAAGAGATTCAGGCAAACAACACTTGATTTGATTTTCATTTTTAGCATTCAGCAACAATCGTCACAAATCAGTAACAAGTAATCCCTAATCACACTAAACCTTAAATCAATAAAGCTAAACAAAAATTTCAGTAATGATTTGATTTCTATTTTTAGCAGTAGCAAGAAAATTTCAATAAAAGCTTCAGGAATTAAAAAAAGAGCAACAACACAAAATCAATTATTTGAATTTTCTTTAACCTAGTCACAGTTTCATATTCAAAAATCAACAACAGGACATAAAAGGAAGAGAAGAACCGAAGAAGTGAAGGCAGTGCCGCTAACCTTCGACAGCGACATGGACGGCGCCCGGCGAGACGACAGCGAGTGGTGACACAGCGGCGAGCTGCTCCAAGTTCGAGAGAATCCAGAGAGGACGGCGACAGGGGGAAGGAGGACGCCAAACTACGATAGAGGAAGCAGAGGCGCCGACAACACGGATGGCGGCGGCACCGCGGCAGACCCGTTGCAGGGTGAACTTAGGATTTTGGTAGGGTGAGTTGGGAAAGTGCTATGGGTTCAGACTTCAGGTGATAGTGATATATGATTCACGTATTGGGGGTGGGGTGGGTGCTAGGGGAAATGGCTGGGTGTTAGGGGGGAAGGGGTGGGTTTGGAAAGTAGATCCGACCATTTTTTAAGTCGGTTTTCGATTGAACCGATTAGACCGGTCGTCTGACCGGATTTTTAAATATTAAAATTGGTTTTATTTTGGTTAATTAAAAAATTTATAAAAAATTGGTTCACTAAACACATCCAATAATATGACAACACGTAGGCGTCTTTATAAAAAGACGTTTTTTCTAACTTTGTGGGAGCATCCCCATTTATATTTAGTTACGCTAATGAAAACAATATGATGACTTTGGAAGTGGGATTTTCTTTTGTAGCCAGACTTAGATTTGGAGTTGTTGGTAAAGTAATGTGATATAGTGTTGTTGGTTGGTAATGTCGTGTAAATTATAAAGCCCTCCATTCTAGGAGCCGAGTGGCCTTGGGCCTTCGCACAGACTGTCGGGCGCAACTCTCAACTTAGAGTGGGCAGGCCAACTATTTGCCCTTGCAAGCCGGACCTAGCAAGGCCAGAAGCACTTGTTCCATCATTTTAGTTGTCCCCACTTGGGTCACAAGCTGGAGTTACACAGCTTGGCGAGTTAAATACTATGATCAGAGGCTTATAAGGACTACGCTTTTCTTTTAACTCCCCGATGTGTAACTATAGTGGGTATAAATCTTAGGATTCTCAATTCATGGAAAACATTTTTGAGTCTTTGCAAGACTTGAAACATATAATATAATTCAACTTTAAAATACCAAATAATAGAGAGAACGATTGTGATATACATATTTTATAATTAATTGCAAGTATAATATTTACGGTACATTGAAAAGACAGACCAAAGGAAAAAATATAAAGTTTTAAAACTTGATAAACTACTATTTTGTGATTTATCTTATATTAAATAAAGTGGATTTTATCAATTTTTCATACACTTATTCATTAAAATGGATGATTTTATATTTTCTTTCTCAATTTGGTGCTATGATTGAAAACATGTTTCTTTGGCCTTAAATTTGCTATTTTTAATCATCTCTTATTTCCATTCGATGTCGTGATATGTGCGTTAAGTGTTTTCATGGTTTATAGGGCAGGAATGACCTAGAGGATGGAAAAGAAGCATGCAAAGGAGGAAGGAACACAAGGAATCAAGGAATTCATAGGCGAGCAACGACGTGCATGCGTGAACGACGCGTACGCGTGACCGGGAGGAAAATGCAGCGACGCGTACGCGTGACTAGAAGATTGCGCATTGACGCGTACGCGTGATATGCCGTCACGTGCTGTACATAGCAGAACTCACTGGGGCGATTTATGGGCCAATTTGAACCCAGTTTCAAGCCCGAAAACACAGACTAGAGATAGGAGTGAAGTTGAGACGAGATATGCATTCACACTTCAGTTTTAGTTTAGTTTTTGAATTCTAGAGAAGAAAACACTACTTCTCCTAGAGTTCTTAGTATTTCTTAGTTTTTGTTTTTGGATTGAATTTGGAGAGAGTTACTACTACCTTCGATTGAAGTGTTCATCATTCTAATTTGCTTTTCTATCACTCTACTCTTTTACTTTCTATTTAGTTGTTCCAATTCATGTTCAGATTTTGTTAAGTTGAATTTATTAATACAATGAACTATTTTTATATTTAATTCTATTACCTGTTTGATTTCTTTTAATTAATTATCAACTCGAAATTTGTTTTTCTTAATTTAATTTAATTATCATGTCTCCTATTTATTCTTATTCCATGTTGTGTGAAAATGGCATTCATGTTATGATTTAAAATTCTCAATTTGGTTTGGGAGTTGATTAATTGGAACTCCTTGAGTTGGAATATCCAAGTTTTAATATGTGATTGGAAGTTGTTGTCAATTGGATTTGTTTTACTAACTCTAATGCTTTCTTGAGAGGTGATTAGGACTTGTAAATTAGAGTTGATATTACCTATTTGACTTTCTTCTATTAGTTGGAGGATAACTAAGTAGAAGCAACAACCTTTTACTATTATATTTGAGAAAGTCAACAAGAATAGAAATTCCAATTAATCTTCTACTAGTCAAGGCTTTTTATTTTAAATATACAACATCTCTTGTTAATTGCTCTTTGCTTAATTTCAAGTTAATTATTTTTTCGTTTCCAAACTTCTAAAATTTCTCATAAAATTCCTAACCAATAACTTACACCTTATGTCAACTCTTTGGAAAACGACTTGGAAATTCTATTCCAGGTTATTTTTTTCTGAATTGTGACATCCTTTTAAATTGATAGTGAAAATTTCGTCCGTTAAAAATTGTATTTACAACACTATTTTTATTAAAAATTCTTAACTGACAATTTTTCACCCATGAAAACTGTCTTCCTGACTAAGATTAGTATTGTCAATTTTCATTTTCTTCCTAAAATAAATGCTGAAATTTATCACTTTCGAATGCCGAAAAATCAATAGAGGCTAGCCATGGCCCCTACAAATGCAAAATGCTTACTCATATTAGTGATTATAAATTTACCTTATTACCTAAGATATCCTTAAATGTAGACTAACTATCTGTGTTTTACAATACAAAAACAAGTTCCCAAATAACTGTAATAAGAGATAGCAGCTTGCTCCTCATTTTCCCTTCATTTCTTCAAAACCACCACCTTCGAATTCAAATTCAAGTAGACTGAACAAGAAAAAAAAGGATATTTTGCAATTAAGTTTTTAACAGAACTTAATCAATTTGGTATGACCCTATATAAATAAGTTTTTACTTTTTAAACCTTGTAAATTTACATTCCACTATAGCAAACCATTAATGTGTTAATGCAGACAAAGGCATGATTGAACTCTTTAACAGCATGAATGAGAGCTCGGATACCAATCTTCAGAAACCTATTCGGAGCCAATCACCAACACTAAGTCACCTTGTCATAACCAATTTACTTGTGGTAGTCTCGAATTGCGAAGACATCAATAGTGTCTACATCCAATCCAAGCAACTCTTACAGGTCTGGCCACCAATGTATGACAAACTTCCATCTGGATTTGGTGTAAAAAAATCCCATGGTGATATATGATAATGATCAGATCACCATCCATCTAAAATCCAATCAAAGGACATGATTAGCATCAGTATGATCAATCACCTCTAACAAAATTGAATCATTAACATTTATTAACTAACCAGGATCTTATACCATATAGTTACACTAAACCCTAACAAACAATACAAATCAAAATAAATTAAATACCACTATTCAACACAGATGAATCGTAAAATACCATCTTTAATCAAACAAAAATTATACCGTAATAATAAGAAACTAGTTCGCATAAACCTTAGCACAAAATTCAAAGAAATCAACACACATATCCTAACAAAAACAAGAAGCAAGACCAGATTAAAAATGTTCAAAAAAATGGAGTCAACAAACTGAAAAAAAAACAGAGCACATTGAACTGCATCCTTCTCTTTTCCAAACCTTTACCTTAAGAGACAATGCAGGTCAACAAACCAGCACAACAACAATAACAATGATGACGTTATGTACACCACGGTTTGTTTGTGAGAAAAATCGCACGGCACAGCAGCTCAGATTAGCTCCATTGAAGAGTAGGAGAAGAAGAAGAAAAGTCTTTGTTTGTTAGTGGAGGAAAGAAGGGGATAGAAGTTGGGGTTTTAAGTTTTAACGTTATGGAGTGAAATTATATCAAGTTATCAACATCATCAAACCACGCCGTTTTCACCAAAAGATGCATGAACTTCCATATACGTCGTTCTTGGCACACTAATGTGGTAGGTATTAAGTTAGGGACTTCGACAAAGATGTTTAAAACGTCTTTTTTTAATGTTTGTTATTAACTAAAATTTAATATATATAATTGATTAAATTATATTATTTTTGTCAAAATTGGATCAGACAAATTGATTTAGTTAAAAAATCGATAAATTAAACCTTGAACAAATTAAATTAATATTTTTTTTATAGAAAATATCTAATTAAATTTTGATAAAAAATAATATAGTTTAATTAATTATATGTATTGAATTTTAATTACTTAAAAACATCTTTTAAAAAAAAGACGTTTTAAGCGTTTTTATCTAAGTGAATTCTATTAAGTTATCTCAGCTTTTTGATGGTCAGTGTTAGACAAAAATTGGCTGAGACTATTCTAAATTTTGGAATGTAACTTTAAAAATAAAATTGAATAATTATAAATTTTGAGAGACCACTTTAAATTTTTAGTATATTTTTAAAGACTATTTTAAAGTTTAGCTCGATATATACTATACTTTTAATTAGGAAAAGGAAGGTAACTAGTGCTGGATTCTCAGTCACCGAAAATAAAAAAGTAGTATTGAATTCTTGAATAGTTAGGCCTTTAGGACTTTAATTGTTGACTTAAGTCCCTGAAGCAAAGTGTTATGTTCTTGAATGTTAGGCCTTTATTAAGGCTTTAATTATGGGCTTAAGGCTGAAAGCAATAATGAGACCAACTAAAAAAAATTAATATTCCATAAAATAGTCCTGTATGTATATTAAAAAAAATCTATAAATTTTTTTCTAATATGCAATCTTGTATAAATTATTAGTAAAATTTTTTTAAATAAAATTCAAATTTATAACGAATTAATTGTTAACTGTTGGACGACAGAAAAACTTAAAAATGAGCATTCTACCCCTTTTTTATTTTTATGCTCAAATAGTTAAAGCTATTTTTTTATTATATTTATACTTATTAAATTCATTTTAAATGTTAAAAATAATTTTACTAAAATATAAATTCTGTAACATATACTTATTAAAAATTACTTTTGTTTTAATTTATTAAATATAATTACTACAACTTTTTTGAAAACCAATCTTTATTGACTTTAATAAACTTTACGAATCTGAACTAAACCTTACCATATATAATTGGTTGTTTTATATTGAGAAAATTTAATTCATACGTAAGATGGCTAAGCATAGAGTATTAGCTAGGGCGGCTAATTATTAATTGAATACTTTTTATATTTGTTAGCTTCGTACATTTATAATATATAATCTCACAAATATTTATATCTTGTAAAATCTAAAATAAAATTAAAATTAAAATTAAAATCAACAGGGCAGATGTTATAATATTCGCTATAATAAAGCAAGTTATTGTATTGTGCTAATTCCTAAAACCAGCAACTCTATATATCTCACTATATATAATATACAAATACGATTCATAACCGTAATGGCAATGACTCTGAATTTTAACTATGACACAGAAAACCAGGTTTACATATCTCTATCATGTTTCGGGTTTCTTCATTCTTCTTCTTCTTCTCTATCTGATCTCCCACATGCACCTTATTATGTTGAAATAAGATTGCAATATCGTCATGATTCTAGCAATTATATTTTAAGAAAATATATGCATACATATATCTTCATATCCATTTGCTTGTAACAATATATGCTAATGGATTACAACACCAGTTTCTATCTAGTATCGTAGTCGCAGGGCTTCTTTGGTTTAATTTATTAACACTATTATTCTATAATATTATTCGTTATTTTATTAATATTTTTAACTATGAATAAATATCAATAAAATAAGTATTTATTAATTAATTATTTAAATATTTAATAATTATAATTGAAAAAAAAACTATATATGATATATTTTAAAAATCAATAGTTCTTTATGTAATAATTGTAAAATAAAAATAATAATCCTTGTAGCTATTTATCAAATTAGTTAAATTAATTATATCCAGCTAAACTAATTACATATCTAATTTTCTGACTATATATATATGCCCTTTTATATAGGTGCTTTTTACAGGAAACTCTTCTGTAAAATATGTGATATTAAATAGGCCTGGCAAGCTGAATACCCTTAACCATGTAATGGTAAGTTCAAAAATTCATAAATTAAAATGCATGGTAGGTATGTGTAAACTGTAAATTAAAGTTTTCAAGCTACCTAGCCAGTTTAGCTATTACTCTTTCCGTTCTTAATGATCAAACATTTTTTTTTAGAAAATAAAAGACATTTCATAGTTATTTACAACCTGTTAATTGTTATAATTTTCTTTTAAAAATATAGAACATTTTATTTATTTTTTTAATTAGCCTGTTTATTACTTTAATTTAAACGATTGGCACCTAGGAATATAATATGGAAGAAGTATTTGAAGTTGATCTATAACTAATGTCAAAAATTCAAAACAAACTAAAAGTAGTTATTTTAATTTGTTGCAAGAGTATACTGTTTTGCAGGTTTCTCAAATTTTAAAGAATCTAAGATTGTATGAGAATGACTTTTCAATCAAACTTGTGATATTGAAGGTAAAAAATGTCAATACAATAATATTTGTTTTTACCTCCGTAGATATGGACATATATATTAGGATAAAATAGATATTTTGTCTTTAAAATTTATTAAAAATTTTAAAAATATTTTTAAATTTTAGTGTGTTTTAATTTTATCTACAAATTTTTTATTTGTATCAAATTTATTTTTAGTAGAAAATTAAAAAAAAACTAATTTAGTAATAATTTTATAAAAACTATTTTCAGTATATATCACTGACTCCTAATTGTTAAATATTATTGTTAAATTAATCTTAAATTTTTAAAAATTTAGTTATTATTGATATATTTGATACAAATAAAAAAATATTAAAATGACTAATTTAAATTATTTTAAAAAATATATAAAGGGTAAGTTTTTAATATATTTATTGCGTATTTATTAAAAATAAATTTAAAAAAATCTATTATCAGTAACCTTAATATGAACTATATGGATTTAACTAATATGTTCTTTAAAGATATAGGTTAATTTACCAATTGAAAAGATTTTAATGAAAAGTATATAAAATTTAAGTTTTTTAAATTTATTATAATAAAAAGTTTAAAAAACTTCTATTTATAATAATTTTAATATATGTTTATTAGTTAACTTTTTTAATTTATTCTCTTTATATACGGATATATATAAAAATGACATAATTAAAATACAATATTGGCTATGTTCTTTAATTTCTTTAATCTATAACTCTTTACTTAGGCTAATGGAAAAGCATTTTCAGCTGGTGGTGATATAGTGTCACTGATTACATCTTCACTGGCAGGTATGACTGATTATCAAATACTCCATCCTTTTTTAAAATAAGGGATTTTTTGTTTTCTTTAGATTTATCAAAAAGTTTATCAAACATATAAATTATTCAATAACATTAAAAAAAAACTCTTGAATGATGAAACCAGGACATTGGACCTATCCTCTAAGCTTTTACAGGAAACTACTCATGTTGAACCATTTACTTGTTACCTGCAAAAAACCTATTGTGAGTTGTTAAGTTTTCTAACTAATTCCTAATCACACATTTGAATTAATGGTTTTAATTGCTCCAAATTTCAACGTTGGTTTTGAATTTCAGGTGTCACTAATTAATGGAGTGGCCATAGGAGGAGGAGCGGCTCTTTCCATGAGGGCAACCTTTAGAGTTGTGACAGAAAATGCTGTATGCTTCTCTTTCCAAAACAAAATTGTAACTGCCATTGAAACTTTTATTAGCATCCTTTATAAGAGATTGAAATAGGTTCTTAAAAAATTTTGTTTTGTTTTTTTAAAAAAAACTATTATATTAAAATTTTTAAATTATATAAAAGTTAGATATATAGGTCTTTATTTTAATTAGATTTATTGTTTTTTTTTTTGATAAATAAATTTTAAAAAATATGATGCAAGAACCTATATATCTTATTGTTGGAATGTGGTTGCTGAAGCATTGAGCACAAAACATAGAAAGAGATTTGGAAGAAGAAATAGAATTGAAAATTACTCAACTACAGCGAAAAATCTCAAAACTGTACAAATGAAGATTCAATCCCTTATATACCAGTGGAGAAACTAACTAGACTATTCTAACTAACTAATTTGCATAATTTAGTCACACCAATTGTGCAGGTATGAGAGTTATACTCATCTACATAAGCTATACAGTAAGTTAAGGTGAGTGAGGGCTTTCTTATCAAGTAACACCCTCCCTCAAATTGGGAGTGTAGATGTCTAACAATCCTAACTTGCGATGAAGGGTGGAGAAGATTGCTGGAGGCAGAGGCTTAGTGAGTAGGTCAGCCACTTAATCAGTGGTAGAAACCGGCAGCAAATGGATGTATCCCTCCATGAACTTATCTCTAACCACATGGCAATCGACTTCAATATGCTTGGTCCTTTCATGGAACACGGGATTCGAAGCGATATGAATGGCCGATTGACTATCACAGAAAATACTAATCGGCTTTGTCAGTGGCACTCCCAGATCCTTCATGAGATACCCCAGCCAAATAGCTTCCTTGGTTGCTGCAGCCAATGCACGATACTCAGCTTCTGATGAACTACATGAAACAGTACATTGCTTTTTGCTCTTTCAAGAAATCAAGGATGAGCCAAGATAAAAACAGTAGGCTGAAGTAGAATGCCTGGTATCCGGACATGCAGCCCAGTCCGAATCTGAGAAGCCAGTAATGCACAGGTCAGAGGAGGTAGGAAAAAAGAGGCCCTGTGCAGGAGCAGACTTTAGGTACTTCAAGATCCTATGAGCTGCATAAAGATGGGTGTTGGTAGGCTTGTCAAGAAACTGACTAAGTCTACTGACTGCGAAACTAATGTCTGGACGAGTGTTTGTCAAGTATAGCAGCTTCCCAACTAATTTGCGATATCCTGTAACATTTGGGAGTAATGTGCCACTGTCCTATCCCAACTTGGCACTGTAATCCATAGGGGTAGAGATTGGATTACAGTCAATAAACCCAAACTCTGTGAGCATATCAACTACATATTTCCTTTGATATAATGCAATTCTCTTGTCTGATCGGGCCACCTCAAATCCAAGAAAAAATTTTAGGTCCCTAATATCCTTTATGCGAAATCGATCATCCAACATCCTTTTGATGTTGTCAATTTTAACCATATCATTCCCAGTCAAGACTAGGTCATCTACATAGATTAAAATTGCTGTGAAACCATGATCAGAAAACTTGGTGAATAAGCTGTAATCTGATCAGCATTGTTTGTATCCAAGCTCAATTAGGACTGACTTGAGTTTATTGTTCCACTGCCTGCTAGCTTGCTTCATGCCGTATAATGATTTTTGTAGCTTGCAAACTTGACCCTTATTAACACAGAGCTCGGGTGGAGGTGTCATGTAGACTTCTTCATCTAAGTCTCCATGAAGAAATGTGGTGTTCATATTTATTTGTTTCAAAAATCAGTTATTAGCTGCTGCCAAAGCAAGAACAATGCGAAGACTTGTTAGCTTGAGAACCGGACTGAAGATGTCTCGATAGTCAATCCCAGGGACTTGAGTATATCCCTTTGCCACTAGGCATGCTTTATGTCTTTCAACACTACTATTAGGGTTGTATTTGACCTTAAAAACCCACCTGCACCCTATGGCTTTCTTACCAACTGGTAGAGTAGTGAGCTTCCAGGTTTTGCTTTCATTTAGAGAATCAAGTTCAGATTGGATAGCCTTTTTCTAACAAGGTTGAGAGATTGTCTCTTCATAGTGCTTGGGTTCAGTGTTTGTGGACAATGCAATCAAAAATGCTTTATGTGATGGTAAAAGTCTATCATATGACAGAAAATTTGATAGGGGATACTTACATTGAGACTGTGTGGAATGGCCAAGACTGGAAGTGACATTTAGGCACTGATAATCTTAAGATATGAAGGGCGACTTCTGATTCTTGTGGACCTCCTTTGCACAATAGGTTCAGGATCATGATGAAGGGAAGTAGAGGTTGCCTCAGCACTTTCATTAGTATGCGAAGAGTAAATTTGTGAATTTAAATTTTTATTTTGTGTGGTGCGTGAAGGTGTTGACTGTGCATGAGGTAGAGTATGTGAAAATGAGTCATAAGAGAAAAGATCATAATGTGGGTTATAATCTACTGATGCAGAATTTTGTGAAAATGTGTTTGAGGTTGTTTGTGTGTGGAAGGGAAAGTGATCTTCATAAAAACACACATTTCTGAAAATGAAAATCTGTCTTGTCTTTAAATCCATCAATACGAATCCTTTAACACCCTCCCTAAATCCTAAAAAAATGGATTTTCGAGTCCTTGGGTCTAGCTTATGTCTTCCATTTGTTATAGTGCAAGCATAGGCTAGACATCTAAAGATCTTTAAATCTGAGAGATTAGGAAAGGTTTGGTAAAAAAGTTGAAATGGAGACTTGTTTTGCAAAAAGGTGCTTGGGATTCGATTGATGATGTAAACTGCATGCAGAAGAGCAAAGTTTCAAAAACATTTGGGTATATCAGACTGAAAAATCAAGCTACGAGTGACAGCCAACAAGTGTTGATGTTTTCGCTCAACAATGTCATTTTGTTGAGGGGTTTCAACACACGATGTTTGGTGAAGGATTCCATTTTCTGCATAAAAATGAGGCATTAAAAATTCTGGTCCATTATCTGTTCTAATGACTTTTACTTGGCTACCAAATTGCACCTTTGCAAATTGAATAAAATTCTAAACTAGTTTACTTGCTTTTGCTTTTGTTTTCATTAAATGAGTCCATATAAATCGTGATTTATCATCAATAATGGCTAAAAAGTACTTATGTTTGTTAATGGATGGAATTGAAAGAGAATCCCATATATCAATGTGAAGAAGATCAAATACATTTTCTGAAATAGTAGTGCTGTTTGAAAAGTTCAATTTTCTTTGTTTCGTAAAATGGCATGTGTTACAAGGTGCAATTTCATTACTACAGTCAATGAAGGGAAAATCAAATTTCATAACATTCAATCTATCTAAAGACAAGTGTTCTAACCGAAAGTGCCAGAAATTTATCCCCTTTATTTCTGATTTAGGAAAACTCATGAAGCTTGCTGCCTGTGCAAATTCAGGTCTCACTGCTTCAGCATTCAGTACATAAAGTCCTTCACATGCCTTAACTGTGCCAATCACCTTCTCCGAGCTGATATCCTGAATCTTACACAATTTGTCATCAAAGTTCATGTGACAATGCAAATGAGATGTGGCCTTGGAAACAAAAATTAGCTTAAAATTGAAGGAAGGTATATACAATGCATCAACAAGGTACAAGTTCTTTGAAAAGAAAATAGTTCCAGCAATTTTGGGCTAGTGCACCATTAGGCAATTTGACAAGAATTGGAGCTATTTCATGATATGACTGAAAATCATTGAGTGAGTATGACACATGGTCTGTAGCCCCTATGTTCACCACCCAAGGTGCACATTTTTTTATCTGAAACGTTTAATGCAAGTATGCTTGATCTAAAATGCATGACATATACCAAACTACGTGGATGAGATGTTGGTAAAGACTCCATAGTGTGTGGTTCAGCACTATGATTTGGTTTCTGATCTTCTTTTTTGAGAAGTGCTAGCAAAGTTGATTTTTGTTCTGGTGTGAAGTCAAAAATCTGTAACCCACTACTCTCTCCATTGTAAGGAAATCTGATATTTTCATTTCTTCCCTCATAATCTAATGCACTAATGTTCATGATTGCAGTGTTGTGCCTCCGCTGTATATGTGGTGGATATCCATGCTTTTTATAGCATGTGTCGATGGTGCGTCCAGACTTACCACAATGAGTGCACTGCATCTTGCCTTGTCCTCCTTGACCTCTTCCAAAACTCTGATTCCTGCCTCCTCTGCCCCTCCCTCTTTCTCTGCTGTGTGAATCTTCTGCAGTGTTCAATAGAGTGGCAGATTGAGCTGCTGCAATGAGTTTACTATCTGAGATAAAATCAGGGCTCTAGAATTGCCTTTCTTGTTGTGTGAGAAGTGAGAAAACTGTATTCAGACTTGGAAGCATATCCATAAGCATGACCTGAGACCTTACTCCAGTATATTGTTTATTCAATCCTCTAAGAAATCGTGTTACTTGATCTTCTGTTCTAAACTTTCTTATAACACCTAATCCACAATTGCAATCTCTTCCACAACTGCATGAAGGAATTGTTCTGAAGCTGTCTAATTCCTCCCACATTTTTTTCAATTCATTGAAGTATCCAGTCACATTCATATCTCCTTGTTTGAGAGCATACAACTCCTCCTGTAATTCGGCTACTCGAAATTTATCCCCCTGGTAGTACCTATGCTTCAATTCATCCCAGAGGTCTAACGCTACATTATTTCAACTGACACTTTGAGCAATATCAGAATTCAGACTAAGGTTTAACCACGCAACCACATAGGTATTGCAACGCTCCCAAGCTTCATAGGAAGGATCCTGTATCTCAGGTCTAGGTAAGCTACCATCAATGAATTTGATCTTATTCTTAGATCTCAGAGCCCTAACCATAGATCTACTTCAATCTCCATAATTCTTTCCATTGAAAATGACATTTGTAATAGCAATACCTGAATTCTCATACGGATGCAAGAAGAAGTGATTCGAAAGATCTTGATTGAATCCTCCACTATTCCGACTCACGTGAGTGTGAATCGCAGAAAGCTGACTCAAGAATGCAGAAATTCCATGCGGATCAAGATTCTCCAATGGCGATCGCGCTTGTGGATTCGTTCCACCAGTGTCACGAACTGGATCCATTCACTGCACGCTTTGCGTTCTCAGAGCTTGCGTTTGTGATGTTCAAGCCTGAAACATTGAGTTCCTCCTTCGATACCAATCTCAGGTGCCCTCAGCAAGCTCCACGCTCACCGCACCATGTTAGAATGTGGTTGCTGAAGCACTGAGCACAAAACAGAAAAAGAGATTTGGAAAAAGAAATGGAATTGAAAATTACTCAACTACAGTAAAAGATCTCATAATTATACAAATGGAGATTCAATCCCTTATATACCAGTAGAGAAACTAACTAGACTATTCTAACTAACTAATTTGCATAATTTAGTCACACTAATTGTGCAAGCATGAGAGTTATACTCATCTATATAAGCTATACAGTAAGTTAAGGTAAGTGAGAGCTTCCTTATCAAGTAACACTTATTTTTATAAAATTAAACAATCTTAACATAATAATTTTTTTTAGAGATAAAAATATCCAACACAAAATTTTCTAAGAACCTATTTAAATATGTAACTCTTTATAAAATTTAAAGTGACTAAATGGATTGACCTTCTAATATTGTCCTACTTTTGTTTAGGTTTGGTTATTGTTGACCCTAAAAAAAGTAGTTGCCAAGAATTTTTTATTTTATTTTAAGTGGCCATGAAAAATGATTTTAAACTTTCTTTTATAATTATTGACATAATTATATTGAGCCATCAAGAATACTAAACCCCTTTTTATTAGTCATCAAAATTGCTCAGTTAATTTTCTTGTCGTGTAAATTTAATTAATTAAAAAAATTTGAGAGATCAAAATGAATAAGCTCACTCAATATATATTGGAATGGAATGTTTGCAGATATTTGCTATGCCAGAGGTACATATTGGAGTGTTTCCGGACTGTGGAGCATGTCACTTCCTTTCTAGGCTTCCTGGCTATTTTGGTACATTTTTAAAATTTTTTTTTATGTACGCGTAACTTGATTCATTTATGTAATATATTTATAGGAGTGTTTGAGACTTCAAGTTTAAAAAAGACAGTAAAAACAACTACTTATATAAAGAGAGTAACTGCTGCAATAATAAGTTTAATTATTATATTAATCTATGTAATTTTACCAAATTTTTAATTAGATTATTAGATTTTAAAAACTGCAATTGGATCGTTATATTAGCTAAAACTTTGTAACTAGATCTTCACTATTTCTTTTAGCAAAAAAAAATACAATAATTCTAAAATATTTACTTTAAAAATATTTTAAATTTTATTTTATATCAAATACAAAAATAAATATTCTAAAAATATTTTGTATATTTTAACAAAAAATATCTTGTAATTGAGGTGACCTAATTGAAAATTTTTATTAATATAAAAATTTAATTATAAACTTTTAAATTATAAGATCTTTAATTAAAAATTTGATCAAACTATAGGAACTAATCGAATAATTAAACAAAAAATTTAACATATTTTATTGTTTTATTATAAAAAATTGTTTTAAAATTTAATTAAACAAAAGCATCCGGTCCACATTCTTCCTTATATATGATGACAAATATTTTTTTTTCTTAAGAAAATCAATTTATTTTCCTTAGTGAAATCCATTGGTTAATTTTGGGTTTATTAAGAGAATTAAGAATGGCTTAGCTATTTGACTAAATTTTATGCAGGCGAATACTTAGGACTAACTGGTACACGTTTGGATGCAGCAGAAATGATAGCATGTGGTTTAGCCACACATTTCATTCCTTCAATGGTATATAGAGCAGATTCAGATTTTTTTTTTTAAATGTTTATAAGAGTATCGATTGTCAAAAATAAATGTCAATAAAAAGTATTATCAAAAATGATTTTTCTATTTTTTATTTTGTAATTTAATGAGTGGTTATCAATAATGTGTATTTTCAAACATACACCTTTATGACAATTAATAGTAGTAGAAAAAATTACGCTAATAAAGTAACTCGTCAAAATTGCTAACTTTTTAGTTGATGCAAATCAATTTATAAAGTAATTTATTTTACACAATGTAACAGAAAAAAATATGTACAATTAAAAACACTTGAGTTTTACACATTGTAGAATAATTATAAGCAGACCCAATACTCTACTCATATTTAATTTTATGAGATAATATAATATATACAACTATTATTCATAAAATATATTTCATATAAGCTTATTATAAGTTGATAGTAGTTTATTTTTTAAAATTTAAAGTCTACAAATATTTGTCGATTGTTAAAATATTAACTTTTGTGTATATATAACAGAAGCTAAATTCATTGGAAAATGCCCTACAAAATATTACTTCTTCAAATGTATCAACAATTGCCACCCTAATAGAAACTTTCACAGAGAAGGCAAATGTGAAAGAAGATAGTCCATTCAAGAGGTAATTAAAGATTTAAAGTCATTAAAAAGCTTGACTCTCTTTCATTTTTTTTTAAATCTGAAATCTGAGAATTATTATATTGAGACTGCTAATAATGGAACTAATTTTGTTTTGTTTTTTTTTTTTTTAAAAGAAGATTGTAACATATGCTTTATATTATATATATATATATATATCATTTTCTATATATTTATATATTATGCTGAAAATTTATTTATAGATTATCATTTTTAAAATGATTAACTATTTATAGGAAAAGGAGTTAGAACATGGAAAAGAAAAGTGGATAACAAATACATTCAGCTCTATGAGTTTGGCATGTCCCTTAAGTTTGAAGATCTTTCTTAAATCGGTAAGTAGATATACTTATACATATATAATATTATTATTTTTAATTAATTGTAAATTTTTATTTATTACTGACTAAAATCAAATGACTTTTTTTTAGATCAGAAAAGGTCGAACACAAAATATTGAACAATGTTTCTATCAAGATTATAACATTGTCAGTCATGCCTTTAGAAGAACTGTCAGCAATGACTTCTATGAGGTAAATATTCTAATAATAACAATAATAAGAACACCATTTTAAAAGAAAGCAAGTTAATAAGAAAATGAATAAATTGAATAGTATGACTAATTGTTGTGTAAATGGCTATAAATTAGTTTTATACTTTTATTCAAATTAAAAAGTGCGCATAAAATATAAATAGGGTTCAAGGGCAAAGATGTTTGATAAAGACAACAAGCCCAAGGTACGAAAGTTTTATATCTTACAAATTCTACATACAAATGATCAACTATATTTCTTTATTTTTAAACCGTGAGCTATGATTTTATTTATTTATTTTTTTAATTAATATAGTGGGATCCTTCAAAGCTAGAGTTAGTTAGTGAAGAAATGGTGGACCAATGCTTCAGAAAAGTCAACGATGAGGAATGGGAGTATCTGCAACTCCCTCATAGATCAAATATAATAATTCCCAAATTGTAAGCTCAAAATTGCAGATTGTATGTTGTACATCGTTAAGTTCTTTAATCCTACAATCTTCTATATTAGTAATCATTAATAATAAACATATGTAAGAGTGAAAACGTGTTTTTTTATAAGCATAATTATATTTAAGAATTTGTGGTTAATTGATCTTGATTTATGTTTTATTTAATTTGTCTTCTTCAACCAAAATTTATTGATGTTGTATTTTTATTAGAACTAAATTGGAAAAAAAAAGGGGAAAAATATTTTTTTGAGCCATTTGATTATTGGAGATTTAGCTGGGATATACATCTAATTTTTTTCTTTAATTATATTATTTATGATCATGGACACTTTTTTGAATTGTCATGTCCGTGTGTCGAACATATTTTAGATACGACACTTATTTGATATTCATTTGATATATGTATTTTTTGTATTTAATTATATCTTAATAAAAAAATATAAAATATTTTTCTGACACATTTAAATACACTAAAATACTATCACGCATAAGTCGTATCTAAATAATTTATTCTTAATCTATATTTTTAAAATGAATTTAAAAATAATATATATTATTATTTATTAACGAAAAAAATTATTTTAATAATTTATATAATTAAAAAATATTAAAATAATTAAAATATATAATTTATATTTTAATAAAAATATTTTATATTATATATCTCATGTTTATGTTCATGTGTAAAAAATGAAAAATTTGTGTATTCATATATTTTAATTTGTATCGTTCGTATTAGAGACGAATGTATGTATATGAGTATGGGAGCAATCATTCCCACTACGATTTGAAATTTTTTTTAGTAGTATATGATAATAATATTTATTTGTCCCACTAAATTATTAAATTTAACTCCACAATAATTTTTTATTCAACTTTTGGTAAGTCAATTTAAAATTTTTATATTAAATGTCATTGGAATGATCAATTCTCAATTTAAATGAAATTTGTGTTTTTTCTTAGAAATCAACTCGAAAGAATGTTATTTATCTTTTTTTATATTAGTTTTATTTTTTTTCTATAACAACTACATTAATTGAAAGAACTTTTTCAACTATGAATCTCAATAAGAATTGACTTCTAATTGTATAAGAAGTAAATTTTTAAATAAGTATTTACTTATATATATGTAAAAGAAATACTACACATTCAAGTCTTTTTATGAACTAAATCTAAGCAAGTTAAATAATAAAACTTAAAATAATATTAGTCATAACTGATTTTTGTTATCTTAGACAAATTTGATTGGACTTGGTTAACAAAAAATATGAATATGTAGCATTATTCTATATAAAAAGACAGATATTTATAAGGGTAAAGTATATTTTTTGTCCTTGAAGTTTAGCAAAAGTTTTAAAAATACTCTTAAAATTTATTTTGTTTCAATTTTGTCCCAAAAATTTTGGATTTGCATCAAATATATCATCGGAAGCTAAATTTTTAAAAAATTTAAGACTAATATAACAATAATGCATGAAAATTATGCTTGATTTGCTTGTGTTGAGAGGTTGTTCTTACGAAATTGTTGTTGAATCGATCTTAAATTTTTTGAAAAATTAGCTATCAGGGAGTATATTTGATGCAAATAAAAAAATTTTAGAATAAAATTGAAATAAAATAAAGTTTAGGGATATTTTTAAAACTTTTGTCAAATTTAAAATATAAAAAATATACTTTACCTTATTTATAAATAATTATTTTAATATTTTAATTTGTAAAATTAGATATTATAAAAATTAGTCATATTATATTTACATCGAAAATAACTACCTGTATATATATATTGAAATAAAAAATACACATTAAAAATAAATTAAACAATACATATATTTAATTATATACAAATATATAATAATTAATAAATAATTTAATAACTAATTTTTATATACACATAATATTTTTATTATAAAAATGATTATAATGTTATATATATTTCGCCCCCACTATCAAAAATTTGCTGGATCCATCACTAAATTTGTGTGATTTAAAAAAGTGATTTTTTACACTATTGATAGTGACCCAAAAGTAATTTAATTTATCTATTAGTATTCAATACATAAATAGTTTTGTAAATTTGATTTTTTTTTTGTGACTAAACAAAAAGAAAAAAGAAAAAAAATTCTAAATCAACAAGCATAAGATGCTGAAACTCATCACAAGGTTCCGACCAAATAACATGAGTTGGATTGGTCTTGACCGCATATCTCGCCAGCCAATCTGCCACAGCGTTAGCATCACGGGTAATCCATTCAAAATCCACAACCCAAGGTCTTGATAGAAGCCCTGTATCTTCTGAAGAATATCAACCACATCACAATTTAGCCCATTTGCCGGATTTTTTAAAATGTGCAAAATGTCAAGAGAATCTGTTTCGCACACAATATCTCTCAAGCCATAATCCCAAGCTAAAATCAAACCCCTCCAAACAGCAAAAAGCTCACATCTGACGATAAGTCATGGAGGATAGCTACTAGAACAACCCGAAATCCAACGCCCATTAGAATTTCTAATAACACAACCAATTCCTGCTAGGTTCCAATCAGAAAACAGACTCGCATCACAATTAACTTTAAAAGTGTCACCTGTTGGAGGTTTCCACCTCCTTCGATCCTTGAAAGTTATACACTTGGTACTGGCAGACTTTCTTAAATCATTAGCAGTAATCCGAGCCATAGCAACAACCTTATAGTTTGACCACTGATCTCCATTATTGAAAATATCATTGCAACGATGCCTCCACACCCACCAAAGACCCACCCCTACAATTGCCTCATTGCCCGGCATGACCTTCCGAATCCAAAATTCCAAAGGAGTACCTTCAAATGAATCAATAAGCAAAGGATCCAACATTTGCCAAATGCATCTTGATTTCTCACAATCCCTAAGACAAT